>NW_007728323.1:158581-166351 GCF_000696425.1 Galeopterus variegatus
CGGCAACGGGATCGCAACCCTCGGTGTTGCCCCCGCGCCTCGCTCAGCCAGTGAGCGGGAACCGGTCTGTATGTGGGATCCGAACCCTCGGACGGGAGCGCCGCCGCGCTTCCCAAGCGGCGCACCATCCAGTGCGCCACCCGGCCGGCCCCCCTCTTAAGAAATTTTTAACCTGAAGTTGATAAAGAGAAGTTTGCCAGACTCGAGTTTCCTGACACAATATGTTATTATCTTCCTGTTTTCCATAAAATGAATCAAATGTAAAGGAACTGAGTCCAAAATCAACAGAATATTAACTCTTTTGATCCTAAACATGCAGTGGGGCACACTGAGCCCAGGAATCACTCTTTAAGCTCAGCTCCAGTTCTGCTGATTGGTGATGTATACATAGGTCTTTCCAGCTCTCCAACAGCCCAACATGTGCCAAAAGTTCAGTCATGAGAAATAATATTCAGGAAGATTTTCCTGATGGATACATGATCCATCATTTTAACCCTGGATTGATCCAGTGCACCGAAGATTTGAATAATATTAGGCCCCTCCAGAATTATTTTTCATAAATTTAATTTAGCAACCTCAGTTTGATTAGTGAACCCTATCAACAGGGCCACCAAGGATGGCAGCAGGGTTCAATTCCAGGGGGAACCTTCACACAGACAATGACGTGAATAGTGTTCTCTGGAGCTGTCCAATAGTCTACAGAAAGGTTCTATAAAAGTCAGCCTGGAATTTACTAGAAAGATGTTATAAACCTGCACTTACTCCTTCACACTGTACCTAGGCCAAAGGAATTCACAAAAGAAAACTTCCTTAGGCTTCAATGCCTGGAGCAATGTGTATTTCCAGATTAATTGGTATACCTACAATTCACAATGAAACATTTGTTTGACATTTTTGTATAGTTTTTTTTTGGAAGTTCAGAGAAAGATCTATGCCCACTTTTAATAATTTCAGAATTTCATGGAATATTTTTTATATTGTTATTCCCTCTTATTATTTCTTTATCCTAATAATTTCATCTTTGTCTTTTAAAAAGTGGGTCAGCCCCGTGGCTCACTCGGGAGAGGGCGGCGCTGGGAGCACCGAGGCCGTGGGTTTGGATCCTATATAGGGATGGCTGGTGCGCTCACTGGCTGAGCGTGGTGCGGACCACACCATGCCGAGGGTTGCGATCCCCTTACCAGTGGGAAAAAAAAAATGTTATGGCATTATGTACATTTTTAGCCCACTCAAATTCTTTTGAAATAAGATAAAAAATTAAATAATTCATATAATAAGGTATTTGATAATTTTTAATTTAAAAATAGTATGTTTTGCTATTGTTGTATTTCAAAAGCACCACGATTATTATGGAGGTATTAGATTATGCAGATTATCTAAAAAGCATCAGTAGAGAAAACATATTATCAAAGATTATCAAAAAGAAGAAAATAGAAAATACCCATAATCCCAAACCCAGGTATTTACTATTTTGTAGCTTTTTTCAACACATATTCAAAATGCATTTTCCATGGTCTTTTGATGTGTATATAGTACATCTATCGACTATTTTTTGAGGTGTATATTGTATTCCATTCCATGTATATACCAAAATGTAATTAATAGTCCATTCATCTTGGGCTTTTAATACATTTCACGATTTTCAATGTTATATATATTAGTAAGATAAACATTCTTATAGCTACATTTTAAAAACATTCTCAATCAGGCTCTCCAGTTAGTTCACTTGGTTAGAGCACAATGTTATAACAGCAAGGTCAAGAGTTTGGATTCCCGTACCAGCCAGCTACCAAAGAAAATTAAACTATTCTCAATTTTTTTCTTATATTAGACTAATTTTTAAAATATCGAGAGAATTATAGTTCTAATGCTAATGAAGTTCAACTCAACTGAGTTAGTGTGTTTCTCCTACACCTATACCTCTGATTGTACTCTTGAGCAGTGTTTCTCAAACTTCCTTCTGCTTGAAGAAAAGAAATTATTGGTGACCTCAGTGCTTCTAAGCTGTTTTTTTTTTTAATTTTATACTTTTTAACATATTTACAAATATAATGTCAGGAAGGAATTTATATGCTATAGCAATCAGTAAGTTACATTTGAAGTCTAAAAAAGGTGGAGTCCATCTATGCACATCTTTCAGAGTAAATAAATGCTCTGTTGATTTTGGTGAAGTTTATATAGGTATCATCCTGTCCAGGACTGTATTAGTTCTCAAACAAAGCCTACTAGCCCTTGCAGCTTCCTTTTTAAATAAATAAATAAATATTATTAGCAAAATGTTTTTAATTGTTTTCCTCCTTTGCTTTGCTTCTGTTGAGACCACCTGGGGCCCAGAGCCCCCAGATTCTCAGATGAGCCAAGCTGAGTGCTGTGCTTTCCATAATGCCCACCCAAAGCTGCTACCCTTTCCTCAACGAAAGAACTAAAATCAGAGCCAGAAGTTCAAAGCACACCTCTGATAGCAAAGAGACTGTTGGAATTGTTAAATAGCAACACAAAGTAGTTTGGTGCTCTTCTGGGTACATGTCACTGCAAGCCTTCGGGAGAATGTTCTGAGGGTGATTACTGTCCAGGTGAGTGACTGTTTTGTGGGTGCTGCTCTGTGAGGTGGTTGCTTGGACTTCACGTGTTTCTCATGGTTATATATGAAGCCTCAAGTTTACATCTGTTATACTATAATTGAGGCAGAAATCAGCTGAAATTTTTCTATAAGAAGAAAGTATTGGACCAGCCCTCTTTAGCCTCTTAGGGCTCTGCCTTACCTATCTCCCACTCCAGCATGGCAGGGGGGATCCCCTCCCCACCTCCCCACCATGGGAGGGGAGCTTCCTCTGTGGGCTCTGTCTTGTATATTGTCTCCATATGCCACTGGGAAGCCGCTTCTTGAAGTCAAGTGATAAAGTTGCACTTCTGTTTCCAATGGCACCCGTCCAGGCCCGGGTGAGACTGGCAGCTTTGTGAGAAGGCTTCGCAATGGGGTCGCCAAGTACAGTAGTGCAGCTGGAAAGCATTTTCTCACTGTTGTGCCCTGAGACTGTGGTTAGTTTCAAATTCCTATGAATGTGACTAAAAAATGTTTGCATTTTAGCCACAATCACTAACAAATTATGCTCAGCTATTCAACGCACAGACCAAAAGAGAGCCTGACCCCATTATCAAAACTCAAACCCAGATGGTGAGGAGTCCCAGCCTAATGAGGGCCTCTCAGTCATTTCAAACAAATTTCTTGTCAATCATGCCACATCGCATATGGGGTCTCCTTTCAAAGGCATCAGAGGCCTTCCAGAGCGAAGCAATGCCTTCCTCCTAAAATCACTCTTTTTTAAAGAACTTTAAGAACATTTCCTCCTCTCTACTCCTCTTTCTCCCTCCCTTCACCAAGAAAAAAGATTCTAGCCTGTCTAAGCTGGACGACTTTATCAGACTCAAATCTCAACATGGAGTAGCCAGAAAGTCTGAACTTCATTCTTGGCTCACTAACTTGGGGGTGGGGGGAGGAGAATATCAAAAAGCTTTATCAAACTGTCTTCTGAGTTCAAGATAAATTTACCAGAAACTGTAATTCCAGAACCCTATACTCATTTCAGTTGCAATAAAGAGTTAGAAAGACAACCACACCAGTGTCTGAACTTGACCAAGGTACAAAGAACATCCCTTGTATTTTCATCTTTGTAGGTAAGTTGCAGAATGTTGTCTTCTGCCCAAAAGGGTTTGGCCGCATAGGCCTGTTGTGACCGTGTTTGCAACTACCAGGTTTGGTTACTTCTTTACTGTCAGTGAGTCAATGCCTGTCCCTTGCCCCCTTTGCTTTCTTTCCTCCCTCCATGCTTGGTGCATGCTTCCCTGACTATGAAGTGTCACCCCTGATGTTCTCACTGGAATCTCTTGCAGTCTGTCATGCTCCACGGTGGATTTCTTCCCCTGGAGAGGCTGCCACAGCTATGGGTCCTATGAGAGGACTGAGCTGCTTGCTGTGTGCAAAGCAGAAGCAACCAGTGTAAATTGCAGTCCAGATTGCCCACACGGGAGATTTGCTAAGAAGGGAGTAGGTAAAATGGAAGAGCAGCCCACGCTATGAGCAGAAGGCCAGGACCCGAGCACTGAGCAAACCAGCCACCGTGTCAGGAAGTTCTGAGAACTGTTGTTTGTGTTACTGCTGCTGAGGATTCAAAGAGGGTTTTAGGATAAAACCAACGGTGTGAGGACTGGACTCCATTTTTTGTGTGAGCCTGAGTAAAGAGAAGGATAAACAGAACCTTTCACTGATAGGCATATTTTAGAGTTCAAGTGTGACATGACGTGTCCAAAATAGATTCCACATGATTGGAGCAGATCCAGAATCCAGTCCCTGAATAGTAATCAGTGTTGGAAGCTAAGAGCCGGCATTCACTATCATCATATAAAACATGGAAGAAACAGCAAATCCCACACAGCTGTTAGTGAGTAAGGACAATCCATACACGGAGCTTTATGCTATGGGCACATTTTCTTAAATTATTCAGCTTACTTTAAATCGAGGGCCTCTTTGGCTTTTTACATGTGTCTTAATGAATACCCAGAACTTTACAACAACTTTCTTTTCATGAATTTTCCTTTCAAAAAAAGAAAGTTATGCTCTTTGCAATGCTCAATCCAGGCAGAACTAATGACTCAAGGGCTTCGTGCTAGTTTATTTTCATGGAAGGTGCCTCATCCTCTGAAATCACATAGGGTCTCAAGCATCTCAGAAGACATAAGCCAGTAGTCCAGGGTCCTGCAATTCATCATGAGTGATGTTGGTAGATTGGGGTAGCAGGGGCTTCTCTTTCTTGACCAGGGCAGTCTGTTCTATTGTGATATAACTGACTCTCTCCGACAATCTGCAGAGAGAGAGTAGCAGACGGAAGGAGAAAGTGAAGGAGGCAGGGAGTGAGAAAAAAAAGGGGGGTAAGGGAAAAATATGGGGCTACAAGAGAAATGGAGTCCATGGGACTCAGACATTCCCTCTTCTATGTAAGGGCAAATATTTCCCTTTAAAAACGGTCACCAGAAGGCCTTCAGGATCAGGTCCCCCCATATGGGTGATCTTTAGGACATTTAAGAAAGCTTTAAGATTTACAATTTGAGAGGATGTGCTGTAGGTCATTCTCCAGCCCCAAAAAACTAAAGGGCTTCTGTTGCTAAGTGTGTCTCTCTGAGAGATCGTCAATCAACCAGTGTTCCCTTCTGCCATTTTTTGGAGCCATATTATTGTGAAAGTAAGAAAAGTGATAATAAATGGAGAATCAAGCACTTCTATAGGAACAGCTGGTGCAGCGTGTGTTACAGCTACACTCAAACTGGCCGGGAAGTTAGCCTCCTGCCTCAAGCCAAAATGACAGAAATGAGACAAGTGGATAGTCTGTGTTGATATTCCCTTCGTTACTTATATGCACCCGTGTGTGTTTGAAATTCTGTGACTCTTACTTAGGCATATCATGGACTATTTGTGTTTCCAGATATTTCTCTTTGGTTATATTAACTATTGTCCTTTAATAACTAAGGAATAGATCAAAGCATGGGCCAGCAGTTCAGAATTCTTACAGGTGATTATTCCAATGGAGTGAAAAATATGTGGAAAAAATGACGAATCTTTTTTCTCTCCTCGTGTTGTAGTATGACTAATGTTAATCTTAAAAACACAAAGAAATAGTGCTTCTGAAGACATTTCTGGTCACTTTGGAGCTTTGCTTTTTCCCACTATGGAGTACATGCAAGTACTGTAGTATGTTTGATTAAATACAGGCCTGTGATGGCCTGCTAGAGTTTAATTACTAAGGTTACAAACAAATAAAGCTTTAGTTAGCGTATTGCAAAGCATCAATTCATGGTTTTCACAAATACCGTGAAATTACGTAATCATAAAGCTTAGCGCTCAAAGCAATCTTTAAGGATCATCTGGTCTTGTCCTATGCCTTCAGAGAAATCAGGTATTACTACTATTTATATTTGGTAAAGGACCTGAACTTCAAAAAGGCACAATGTTTTGACTAATTTCACCCAGCTAACTCAGGGGATTTGACCTCTTGTCTTTTGCTCTGAGTACAATTCTGTGTAATGAATGAATATCCAAACAGCCTAAAATCCGTAGACACAGAAAGCAGATTAGCATTTTCCAGGGGCAATGGGGAGAGACTGCTTCAAGGGCTCATGGCTTCCTTTTGAGGTAATAAAAATTTTCCAGAACTAGATAGTGGCAATAATCATATAACATGTGATAAGTGCTTCAGAATTGTTCACTTTAAATGGTTAAACTGGTGAAGTTTTTGTAATGGGAATTTTACCTTAATTAAAAACGAAATCAAGAATAAGGTATTGCTATTAACTGTTCACCTTTCTGTCTCCTATACTTCCTGTTAAGTTATTTCAGGGACTGTGTTTTATGTTTCTTTGGCCTTCCAATACCGGGCACCATGCTTAATAAATTCTATTGAAGCCTCCACCCCTCAAAAAACCAATCCAACAAGCCTTAATAATAAGAATCACCACAAATACCAAAACTCTTTTTATCAATGAGTCATTACTATAATTTTTGGTCTAGCCTGCATTACTCTACTACTGAGTCAGATAAGATTATCTGAGACCTGAATGGAGCTAGTTAACCTCCTAGAGAGTAAAAAAAAAAAAAAAAAACATTTGAGTCAAGGTATGCCCCAGTAGTGCCTAGCACAGTGCCCTGCTCATAGTAGATGAGCAATATTTGCCTGGGGGTGAAGGATGAATCTCCTGGGATTCCTAGGAACTGAAAAGGGATGTTCCCTCACAGTAGTAGAATGTGCAATCAGTCTATAAGGCCAGGAAACACCAGGTTTGCCACAGGCATTGAACAAGCTCATAGCAGCTAATTCTTACCCCTCAACCAGAGAAATGGAGTGTCTAAAGCTCAGTCCTATATTTAATCTGCTCTCAGACAGTAGGGAAATAATGAGTCTGTTGTGTTAATATACACCTATCCCTCATTATCAATGTTAATCCTCTCATGAAAATCCTGGCTCTAAATAGAAATCTAGCAATTGAAAAAAGATACTAATTTCAATGGAAAAAGATATAAGTGGAATCATGCAGTATTTGCCCTTCTGTGACTGGCTTATTTCACTTAGCATAATGTCCTCAAGGTTTATTTGTGTTGTCAAATATGGTGGGATCACCTTCCTTTTCAAGATTGAATAATATTACATATATATAAATATGCATACATATACATACATTTATGTGTGTACATATGTGTGTACGTATGTGTGTATTTATATATACACACATTATCTTTACTTATCCATAGATGGACATTTAGGTTGTTTCCACATCCTGGCCATAGTGGATACCACAATTAAAAATACATATATGATAAATTTTGTCCCAACTCAAGACAGTCAAACAATTTTATAGATAAAGGAACATATTCTTGAAGAATGAAAGCAAGTTTATATAATACAAATTTAAATGTAGTTTATATATAAGACATAGTGAAGTTTGTTATGTTCATTATTTTCTTTCTACCATTTTTTCCAATTTTTCAAAATTTTAGGGCTCATAATTATGGTTAACTCAAGCTACTTAAAAATAAATATTATATCACAATTTACCTTTAGAGCAAAGTAAAATCTGAGTGATTCAAAAACATGTGGAATTAGCACACACAAATAACAGTCTTAGAAGATGCTACCTTTTCATCCTTCTTATTTGACCTAGATATCAGACTAATAACTGGCTCTCCAGAAAAAAAAAAAAAATATATATATATATATATATATA
>NW_007728323.1:166361-169072 GCF_000696425.1 Galeopterus variegatus
TATATATATATATATATATGAATACATAAGTTTATTACAAATTTTACTGATATAAAGACAGTGCAGCACACAATTTACATATAACAATAAAATCTACAATGCTCTTTACTGTAACTCTCACAAAGCCAATTGATTCTCAAAGAATGCTGTAATTGAAATTCGTCTAAGTTTTGTATCTATTGCCAATCTATGGCTGTAATTGACAATTTAATTTTTAAATGTAATTTAATTTTTAAATTAGTATAGTACCAAGATGAATGTTGATTAATGTTTTCCTTTATGTTTATATTGAGTCAAGACAATGAAGACACATGTCAAAATTTTCCATGATTGTCTATGAGGATCTCTTTTGCTGAACTGAATTCTAGAGAAAGATTTCCTCAGTTTTTCTGTGCTATTCCCAATGTAACAGTGATTAAGTATAGTGTGGTATTTCCACCATATAGATACAATAGGTGTCAATATATTATTAAGAACATAGATGGGGGGAAAAAGAACATAGATAGTAATAAAATGATTAGAAAATGAAAACTTTGCGGTATTTATTACCCTGTTTTTAGTATTTTTTTTAAATTGTAAGTTTATACAATTTAATTTTTAAAGAGCAAAACTACCAAAATTAAGTTAAGCTCTCAATTCAAGAGGTGAAAAAATACAAACAAACAAACAAACAAACCCAAAGAACAAACAAACAAACAAATTTAAGGAAATAAAAAGAAGAAACTAAAGCTATAAAGTGTAGAAAAATTAGAAAATAGAAAAAAATACGAGAATAGATCGATCAATCTAAGAACATATTTTTTTTTAAGTAAAAAAATGCAAAACCTACAAAATAGCAAACCTAGTCAAGGAAAAAGAGAAAAAAGGGAAGTTTACAAATTAAGGGGAACAAAGAGAAAATAAGAGCAGATTCAGAGGTGTTTAAAAATGTTGAAAATCATGATGAAATGATTACTTACATGGGAAAGTAAGATCTAATAAAATTAAGTCCAAATAGAAATAGTGTGAACAGAAAAAACACCTAGAAGAAAATTAAAGTATTATGAAGAATTTCTTCTAAAATGTGTTCATACCAGATGTGTCTTTCAATGAAACTTTTTACATTTTTAAGAAACAGGTAATTTCTATACTGTATAAGCTTTACTTCAGCTCATAGAAACAGATGGGAAGTTTTAAAATTAATTTTGAAAAGCTAGTATAATCTTGAAAATAGAACCTTATAAAGAAAGAACACAAAAAGTAGCAAGGACATTATAAATGTTCTTTTTATTTATGGATATAGAAAGAAAATCCTAAATAAATAAGCAAATTGAATGCAATAATAAAGTAACATAATCCATTATGATCATAGACAAAGCCAGGAATAAAAAGAAAGTTTCCTAATGGGAAATATATTAATAAAAACATCACATATGCAACAGATCAAATGAGAAAAAATGAACCATTCTTTCAAAAAATAAGCAACAGGCAATTGATAAAATTCAATGTCAATTTCAGATTAATAGCAGTAACAATAATAAAATATTCTCAGCAAACTAGAAGTCTGTCAACACTTCTTTAACATAATTTGGACTACACATCTCCAGTCCTAATGAATCAGAAACTCTGGGAAATGGGGTTCTTCAGTCTGTGTTTTGAAAAGCCTTTCAGACCGTGATGTGCTAGAACCAGCACATAGTGGCTACCAAGAGAGGCCAATTGTTAAAATTTCAGGAGTTTTGTGAGCCAGTTATTGAATATAGGTGCTATTAAAAATTAAATATGTAAACTTACAATTAAAGTACATTAAAATCAAAACTAAGTAGTCAAAATGTATCACTTCCTAATTATTTTGCTAGATGCTTTTGAGGCTATCTGCAGCTACTGTATCAGTGTGGTAGAAATACTATATAATGTGTGCTATGCATATCTTCCCAACTTCGCATTCAGTGACTTCACATTGGTAGCTTGACATTGCCCATTATGTGAGTATTTATAGCATTGACATTTAAAAACGCTAAAAATGGGGGTTTGATTTGTTGTTACATTAATTGTCTTGATCAGGGGTTGGCAAGAGTTTTTTGTAAAGGGCCAAATAATAAATATTTTAGGCTTTGTGGGTCATATGATCTCTATGCTATAGCTGTCATTGTAGTGTGAAAGCCACCGTAGTGAAAGCCACCGCAGACAATATGTTAACAAATGGCTATGACCATATTCCAATAAAATTTTATTTACAAAAACAGGCATCGGGCTGGATTTTGCCTCTTAGCCATAGTTTGCTGACTCCTGGCTTAGATTTTTTAAAAGAGATGTAGTAAATTTTAATAATGCAAATTAAACTTAAAAGTATGTTATAAAAGTAGTCATCACATTGTGAAAAGCACAAAAAATTGAGGAATGTTCTTCCAGAATTAGAAAACTTATCTGATTCAGCAAGGAAGTCCTTCACATTGTTGACAGCCAAGTGAAGTTTCAACATACATCCTCATTGTTTCACTGTCATCTGTCGTTTTTTTTTATTATTATTTTTATTTTGTCAATATACAATGTAGTTGATTATTGTGTCCCATCACCGAAACCTCCCTCCCTTCTCCCTCTCCCCCCTCCCACCCAGGTGTGTCCCCTCCATTTTCTTGTTGTAAGAACTTCAAAAAAAAAAAATTGTGGTTGTTATATCTTCCTCTCCCCCCCCCCCCCGTTTTTTTTTTTTTTTGTTGTTGTTGTTGTTG
>NW_007728323.1:170021-191811 GCF_000696425.1 Galeopterus variegatus
TATTTTGCAAGTATTTTCTCCCACTCTGTTGGTTGTCTTTTAGCTCTGTTAATTGTTTCTTTTGCTGTGCAGAAGCTTTTTAGTTTGATATAGTCCCATTTGTTTATTTTTCCTTTGGTTGCCCGTGCTTTTGGGGTCATATTCATGAAGTCTGTGCCCAGCTCTATTTGCTGAAGGGTTTCTCCTATGTTTTCTTTAATAAGTTTTATTGTTTCGGGGTGTATATTTAAATCCTTAATCCATTTTGAGTTGATTTTAGTATATGGTGAGAGGTATGGGTCATCTGTCATTTTAATGCTTGTAAACAAAAATATCAACTAACAGTCCATCAGATGCTCATTTATCAGTTGCAGCCATAGGTTCACTACAGGTGCGAGAGTTTTACAAAAATCAACAACAGCATTCTGGAAGAATCAACTGGCACTGTGGAATTTGCAAGGAAGAATTTTGAGAATCACTATTTAGACAACATGAAAAGAAAACAAAGGAAAATGAGAGATATGGCTATAGATCGGAGGAGTCAAAAATCATTATTTGTAAATGCCTATATTGTTTGCATGGAAAATTCAAGAGAGTCAACTGAAAACTATAAGAGAGCTCACCAAAGAGGTCAGATTGAAAATAATGACAAAAGCGATAGATTCCCTATCAATCACGAAAAGCCAATTAGAAAAATACAATTAAATGATAATATTTTCAAATCCATAAACCAATTTATATTTTATAACGCTTACAAATAAAATTTGAGAAATGCGTAAGATATTAAAATGGTCACCAAAAGCCATGAGAGAAGATTTATGTAAAAGGAGAAGAAATTAATATTTTAGAGATACTTCTTTTCCAAGTTCATTGTCCTTTTAATCAATATATTTAGAAAATTTTGAGCAAACTTGACAGTGTGATTTTGAAGTTCTCTAAAACAAGAGAAGAATAAAAATTTAAGAGACAAGACTAATGGAGGGGGGAGAGTATAAGATATTCCCTAACAGATATTAAATGTGCCAAAAATATATAATTTAAAAGCAGAAGAATTGTGGAAGAATGAGCTGCATGTGAAATCAAATACAACTTATAGCAAGAAGTTACCAGTCTTTGCTTACTGAGTTAGCAAAGAATTATTTTTAAGATTTTTATAGTGGAAGTAAAACCTGTTAGAAAGAAAAGTAAACCATACAGAATTCTAGAAAGCAAAAAAGGCAAAATTTCTCACCGCACACCTCATCTCCCCACATCACCTGCCTGCCACTGACACACATATTCATTCTCCAGAGGGAGTCACTGCAAATGCTCCAAATCAGATGCCTTCCACCCATTCCACATATTATGTGCACATATATATTTATATATCCATATGTATATACTTCTTTATACAAATGAAATCATAGTCCATATATTATTCTGTCACTTGCTCTAATTAGTGATCAATAGTGGACATTTTTTTCATACTGATACAAAGATTTATCTCACTCCTTTTAATGGTAGTGTAGTTTTCAATTATATGTTTATATCGCAATTCATTTATTTAATCCCATTTTGAGGAGTATTTAGGCAGTTTCCAGAGTGTTGCTGCTACCATCTATGCTGCAACCAATATGCTTATACATACACATATGCACTGATACATATACATATATATATATTTTTTTTTTTCCTTTTTGTCTTTTTTCGTGTCTGGCAATGGATCGCAACCCTCAGTGTCGCGCCCGTACTGGACCGGGACCGGCAACGGGATCGCAACCCTTGGTGTCGCTCCCGCGCCTCGCTCAGCCAGTGAGCGGGAACCGGTCTGTATGTGGGATCTGAACCCTCGGCGGGAGTGCCGCCGCACTTCCCAAGCGGCGCACTGTAGCAGTGTGTCACCGGGCTGGCCCCAATATACATATATTTTTTAAGAGCAATCATGTAGCATATTTCAGAATAAATTCTTAGATGTGAAATTACTAGGTCAAGTGATATATGCATTTAAATTTTTCATAGATATTTCCAAAGGTATCACAGAATCTTCACAGCAATTTATATTTCCACTTTCAATGTATAATAATTACTTTTTATCCTAGGAAATCATCAATATATTTTATTATTGCTAATCTGATCAGTGAAAATAAATCTGTTATTTTAGTTTCCATTTGTTTAAAGTCAGGATGAATATCTTTTCATACATTATTTTTTCTGTGAATTACTTATTCATGTTCTTAATTTTTTCTTGAATTCTTTTTATTGATTTATAATTTTCTTTCTATATTAAGGAAATTAGCCCTTTATGCTAATGTGTATTGTAAAATATATTTCTTTGTGCCTTTATTATGGTGGGCACTATTGTCATGTTGGTTTTATTTTTATTTATTTATTTATTTATTTTATTTTTATTTTGTCAATATACAATGTAGTTGATTATTATGGCCCATCACCGAAACCTCCCTCCCTCCTCCCTCTCCCCTCTCCCACCCAAGCATGTCCTTTCCATTTGCTTGTTGTAAGAACTTCAAAAAGAAAAAAAAAATTGTAGTTGTTATATCTTCCTCTCCCCCCCCGTTTGTGTGTGTGTGTGTGTGTGTGTGTGTATGTATGTGAGTGAATTAATTTATTTATTTTTAGCTCCCACAAATAAGTGAGAACATGTGGTATTTCTTTTTCTCTGCCTGACTCGTTTCACTTAATATTATTCTTTCAAGGTCCATCCATGTTGTTGCAAATGGCAGTATTTCATTCGTTTTTATAGCTGAGTAGTATTCCATTGTGTAGATATACCACATTTTCCGTATCCACTCATCCGATAGTCATGTTGGTTTTAGATAATGAAATATAATTGCTCAAAGGGGCTTCCCCATTCAAAGACTGTTTAACAAATTGCCCATGATTTCTTCTGTTATTTTTATAGTTTCATTTTTATAAATAATTCTTTAATCTATTTTGAATTTATTTTTATATAAAGTTATGTAGAGATTCAATTTCCCTTACCAAACATTTGTTCATAATATTGGGAGCTGTTAAAAGAGACTTCATAGTGACCCACAATATACAGATTCCTGCATCAAGGTGTTTACAGTCTATTGGGGGAGACTTCCAGTAAGCACATCTTCTTATCAAAATTGTAATCCATGCTAAGAATGAAAGATATATAATGCTAAATGAAAACATAACTTGGCATCAAGGAAGGCTTCCCACAGCATTTGAGCGGAAATCATAAAGGATGTATCGTTAAAGAGGTTTGGCTGTGTGGGGCAGAAAGCCTTTTAGACAGAGCGCATGAGTGAAGCTCTGTGGGAAGATTACAGCATGTCTAGATAACTGCAAGAAGAGCAGATGAACCAGCAGAAAGATCTAGGGAAACAGTGACACAAGATGCATCTGGAAATGTCAGCAAGGGCCAAATAAGGAAGGGTCTCAAAGCTTATGGTAAGAATTCCAATTTTTATCTTAGGAGCAAGAAGTGGCCTGTTAAGGATTTTAAGCTGGAGGATGACATAATCAGCTTTGTATTTTGCAAAGATTCTTACTACAACCAAGAAAACAGGTACAAGAAGTCCAATTTTACCATCGCCCCCCAAATAACAAAGCAGGCAAAGGCTATCCTTTATGAAATTTCCCTTAAATGCCAAGCACTTTACATGAATTATTTATATCTTCATAATAATCATGTAAGGTAGATATTGCAGTGTTTACTTCAGGCTAAGCTGCTGAAACAAGGAAACCCTAAACAATGTTTATTTTTTTCTCACAGAATGATTCAGTGAGTATTTCAGCTCATCAGGCAGCACTGCTCCAGACCACCATTGAGGGAGCAGATTCCTTCCCTCTTGTTCCTTCAAATCGTGCATCGCATCGTTCTTGTATGTGTGCCAAAAGTTGCACCACCATGTCCAGCAGAATGGAGATAAAGTAAGCTGTTTGGAAGCCTGTAAGCCACAACTAGAACACATCATCTCTGCACATTCTACTGATGAGATTTTAACCACATGGAAGCACCTTGCTGCAAGGGAGGCTGGGAAATATAGTCTAGCTGCAAGTTCTGGAAGAGGGGAGGACAGACATTTATGGATAGCTAACAGCCTCTGTCCTTTTAAGCAGGAGGAAAGTGCAGTCCAGAGAAGTTAAATAACTCTCCCCAAAGCCATCCAGGAGAAAATGACTGGACCAAAACTCAATCACTCACTTGTCTGACTTGAAATCCTTTATCTTTTCATTACAATGCTGAACTTCCTTCATTCTAACATGTCAGCCTTCATATCCTCCTCTCAGCTCTTGGAATCCACCATCCAAAATGAAGGAACAGAATTGGCCCCCTTCCCTTGGACTCTCTATGCCATGAGTTGGCAAACTACAGGCTTTAGGCCAGATTCAGCCTAGCGTCTATTTTTGTAAATAAAGTTTTACTGGAACACAGGCTCTCTCCTTCTTTTACATATTGTCTATGGCTGCCTTTACACCAGGATGGAAAAGTCAAATAGTTGCAACAGGACTACAAAGCCAAAAATTATTATTTGGCCCTCTGCAGAAAGATGGATGACCCCTGCTGTAGACTATCAGTGTTCATCAAAACACTTTTTCCCCTATGGCGAATTTGTTAATCAAATACACTGTACATTTTCATAAGATGAATAGAAAACTACGAGATCTCCACCTGCTCAACAAAAAGACTGAATTGCAACTTCCCAAATAAAGTAAGAATTCCACAATGAAGCCATTTAAGAGAAAAAAAAATAATGTGAAATAAGCATTTCAAACAGGACCAAAGAGAGGCAATATCAGTGCCATGCTGAAAGGCAACAGAGTAACTGTAAGAATAACAGAAACACATTCTGGAGCTGTTCCCTTTATACAGTGTTGATAAAATTTGTTAATACCATATGTTAGTCGTATGGAGGGAGGCATGGTCTGACTATGAATTTTGGAATTTTACCAGCAAACTTGTGAGATCTGAAGTCACAGATTTGCTGAACTGCTCATCTCTGCACAGGCTGTGGCTGAAGGTTAAAGGAGGAGATCAGGAGGCAAGAGGTAACACTGGTCCTTGTGCAGCCTGAGCTGAGTGGGGCTGGACAGGATACATTCTTGTCAATCTCAGTCAGTTCTGTGTGTCAGCATTTAAAAGGAAGAAAATGCTGCTGATTCCATTGTAGAGTTTGTTATTATTATTATTATTAAATAGGATTTTGACAAAGAGCAATCTGATTGGCTGTTAAGCTATCCAGGTGTGAGATTAAGAGGATCATATGCACTAATTGGGACTCGTTGGGTACATCATCATTCATTAAATCAATATGCCCGTGAAAGGGAGAAAAGAAGCAGGAAGTCTCCCTGTGGACCTAATTTTGCTCCCACTTTTCGTCTATGATACCAAATGGGCCCATTCTATTTAAGTCTTTACGCTGTAGCTTCTACATGGTTCAGATTGTCTTTAGTTCCTGAAGTCAAACTGAAGCCTGGGGGATTAGGCCTTTTTCATTACCTTAGTTTTAAAACCAAAACCTGACCCCAATTTAATGTGGGGTTCAGGGTAGCAAAGGAAATGGTGTTTTCATGGATCAGAAGCCTTGAGTAACCAGACCCCTGTCTCTTGTGACCCACAACTTCTGAGTCTTAGGACATTTATTTCCCTCAAATTGGAGGGTAGAATACGAAATCTCCAAAGTTATAAAGAGATGAGTTATTTCCCACTTTGCATCGAAAAGAATCCACTGCAGATGCTGAACTCCAAGTGCCCATAATTCTGGCAAAATGTTCTCTTCAGCTCATTGTACCAGGCCCTAAGTTAGAAGTTTGTAATGTTTTTCTCAAAGCTGTGAGAAATGATAAAAAGAATCCCAGTGTTCTTGATCCTCAAATTCTTGTCATAAACGTACTGCTTTAAGGGAAGCACACGTAGTTCTGAAGAGTGATTCGTTTTCATCCTTTCTTACTTGCTAGAGATCAGTTTTCGTCCTTGATTCCTCCTCCCCCGCTTGCTTCATTGGAAAACTCCAGGGCTTGAGTTATTGTATCATAACTCATGCCCAGATGCTGTAGGGGTACCTCGCCTTCAGGTTTGTGCCTCGCTATGCTGAAGGCATGAGTTATTACACAATAATTCACGTCATGTCATGTCTTATTGCTTAATTAACTTTCCTATCAGAGTAACATATTTTTGCATCAGCAAATGTGGTGCCCTCATATGAGTTAAAAGCGTTCCTTTATTTTATGCTGGTGGGTCAGGAATACCGTGGGACAATTTATTGAAGGTGAGTTGAATCTCAGGGCTAGAACGAAACCATCAACTTTTACGTAAATAAAATGTCAAAACTGCCCTCTAGACTAGGGGAGACAGAAAAAGCCAGGACTGATATTCTTTCGCATCATAGTGAAAAGAGGAATTACTTTCTGGCATTTGTACAGATAAAGGACTAGTGGAATAGTTTGGGTGACGGTTTTTCTTTTCCTGTCCAATCGCCTAACTGTTCCAATCTCAAAACATCTGCTATTCCATAGTGTTCTGGTTTTTTTTTTAACTGGTATTAGGTCTGCAGGTGTGACCACAAGGGATAAAACATCTGTGGCGTGCCTTAGAAAATGAAGAGGACTATATGCAAAACTGGCAGGTGATATCAGCTGCTGCTAAGTAACAACCATCACAGTATTTATGATAAAGCCTCACAAATTCACAAATCGGGAACCCGTAGTTCAGGATTTTCCCAGCTGCATGTCCCAGCTTATGTTCTGTCCATGGGTCAGGAGCAAACCATACACTTACTTTTAACTTCTCAACTCACTCTCTGCTTATCAAATTAACCATTCATTCCCCTGCAGCGAAGAAAAGAACAAGTTACATCTTCAATTCCGTGGGAAATTGTTTTGTATTTTTTTTCTTTTTTTTCTTTTTTTTTTTTTTTTGACCGGTAAGGGGATCGCAACCCTCGGCCTGGTGTTGTCTGAACCACGGTCAGCCAGTCAGCGCACCGGCCATCCCCATATAGGATCTGAACCCGCGGCCTCAGCACCGCACTCTCCTGAGTGAGCCACGGGGCCGGTCCTGTTTTTATTCTTTGATGTGGTGGTCAGTCAGGGGCGGCCACAAGAGGAGACAGAGGAGAAGTTCAGGAAAAGAACAAAGTTTATTATACTCACAGATCGCAGATAAAGGAGGCACAGCAGGCCACGCAGGGCCACATGGGAAAGACACCAGGGTGGTCAGGATTGGGAAGACGGGAATGAGGGAGAGGTGCAGGCCAGAGCCTTTGCTGGGGATTCCTAGGGAAAGGCAAGGCAGGGCAGGGTGAGCCATTTGGGATTGGCTAGTTTGAATCATGTTGGTGGGCGGTAAGCTATGGCGGTGGTCCCTCGTTGTCTGGTACCTGGCCCCGGGATGACTGAGCAGAGGATCATTGCCTCCTTGGGCGCACAGTCCTGGTAGAGGTGGTCTGGCTCTGGATCATTTGTACATCAAAGGCAAGCTCAGTGGAGCCTTTGTTATCTTTAAAAATTGGCAACCCTCTACCACAGGGCAGGCTCTCCCTAGCTAGAAAGGATTCTTAAGATGACAAAACATCATAATAAAAATAAAATATATATACATACACATAAACACACAGAAGAGGCTACTTCAGAAAGTTCTTGAAAAACTCATATTATCTTCCAATTTCATCTTTCCATGACCTTTTTGAAGTACCCTCGTAGGTACATAATACAGAAATGTAGATGTGATAGCCATTGTGGTTGATAAGGCAGTTCTGTGTCACTTATGATGACCATCAGAAAAAGTGGAGGGTGAGGTGAGCCAGCTGTTGGGCCTTAATGAAGTCACACCAGTCTCAAGGGTCCTTACATTATAAACTCGAGGAATGTGGGGAACGGGGAGCAAAGTTCCCATTAGTCACTAAGATGACCTTCAACTTACAGAGGAGAAAATCATCAATATTTGTTAATCACAGCAGCTCATCCCTAGCCCCCTAGGTTTGGAAGTGGAAGGAACATGGAATTTGGAATTAGATTTGATCTGAATCCTAAAACGACCACTTGCTGACTGTATGACTTTAGACAAATTACTTAATATGTTTGAACCTCAGTTTCTTTAAATGTAATATAGGGCAGGTAATTGCCATCTTGGGTTGAGATGATAATTAAGTGAGATATGTACAAGATAAGATACTATAATTATCATAATTACCATGGGTCTCCAATAAGAGAGGATAAACAACTGTTCTTTGTATATTTTAGTTTGGGTTTATGCAGAAAGGAAAAATGGCCAATGAAAAATGTTTCTTATGAACTTTGATAATTATGAGCAAATGACATGGTTCTATTTACAAATACTGCCAATGTGAATCAGGCAGAGTTTGTTAGAGAGGGGAAGCAAGTACTTCATCCCATTTCCTAACAAACTAATGCCTTGATAAGTTAGGAATATCACAGGGACGGCTAGTGGGGGAGACTGGGTTCCTAAATCTGGACCCAAGGAAAGATGCAAGTCTCACCCTGAAGAAGGTCAAAGAGTACAGTTCTCCAGAGGGTTATAACTCAGTCCTTGGAAGAGTCCTTGGTCATGTGGAGGAAGAAAAGGAATAAAAATACTGGTATCAGGAGACCAGAGATGTGTCAGGGTAGATCCTTCAGAGATTGAGAACTTGGCAAAGGGTCTTCTAATTTCTCAGATCAGAAAGAAGCTGCCTTCCTCTGAAACAGTTCTTTCCACTAATTTGATTAACCATCTAGTAGTCATTCATATTTTAGTATGAATTCTGACATTCAGATGGTGTCCTCCAAATACCACAGAGAGAAGAATTTTTATGGGAGCTATTGAAGGAAAGGAATAACTTTTTAATCCAAATATTAATTTTCAGGTTATGTTGCCCACTCCCTGCCCAAGGGAATCACATAGTGGGAGATTATAATTTCCAGCTGCCTGGGACAGTTGCATTGGATTTATCCACAGCAAATATGGGGAGTGAAGTCAAGCTGAGAAGGCAGCTGTTGTTGAGAAGATGGCCAAGAAGGAGTGAAATCAAAGATGTGTCCAATTCCATTGCTGAATCAAAGAGAGGGATCATGTCAACTGGGGTGCAAGAGAGGATGAGGAATGGTTACTATGGGCTCCAAAGTTGGGAGATAGATGCCAAAGGCAAATGAGTTCACCCAGCAGTTGGTTTTAAATTACTAAGCCTGGGTCTTTCTACAGCCACAGATCTTTCTGCAGTCAAAATAGTACTGTTGATGACAATTGGCCATCTGGGACACTGCAGAGCAGCTTAGTGGAGGTCTGCCTGACAGACAGAGAAAGTACTAAAGGACACTGGTCACATAGGAGGAAGTAAGACACCAAAAAGCTAGAATGGGGGCTTAAAAGTGGTAGAAAACAACAACTACTTGAGTCATTTTTTATAATCTCACTAAGAATGAACCTTGCATTAAAGACAAGTGACCCTGGAACTTGAGACTGCAGTTGGTGATTTACCAAGGCTGGATCTTGCTGTTTCCTCTTTTATTGGCTCTCAAACATCAGTTGTGTTCCACAAGTATGATGGCCCATGGCTCTACTGGTCTCCTTTGGCCCAGAATAAGCTGGAGCAAGAGGACAAGTTGATTGTGGGGTTAAGTGGCCTGGACAAAGCTTTCTGACTGACCGAGGGACCGTGCTTGTCAAGGAAAGTGAGAGCATGAGCTTGGCAGGCAAGAAGATGCTGTGTGCAAGGGCATCCGATGCATTTAGCTGACTCCTGCTAACTCTCAGCCTTTCCTGCTGGTCAGAAATCTTAAAAAATTATCCCCAAGGGTAGTTGCCTCTGTGTGTATGAGTAAACATGTGTGCATTAGGGAATGTGTCCTCTTACATATATGACCAGGCACTGGCCCTCAAATACAAAGAAACTCAACACACTTTGCACCATGTGACCAAAGTTCTTACCACAAAGGAGAGTCAGCCACCTCCCACCATTACACATGGGCATTGGAGCAGTGCCCACACTCTGGGGTGACCTGGCGGCACCTTGCAGACCACAGCAGCTGCTCCTTCTGAAGCTAAGCTCCACCGTCTCATTTTCCGCACATCAGCGGGACACAGCTGCCTGCAGTCATCTCACTGGGGAGGGAGGGAGCTTCCCACCTTCTTGAAGAAGTGGAATCAGTTGTGCCCATTCTCCTCTCGCTCCACCCACATTCCACAACAATGCTCCATAGCTGCTCACTCAGCCACCTCTCACCCTTTCTTGGCAGCAGGTCCTGGCCAAGTTTCTGACCACAGCTGTTCTACCCAGAGCGTAGCTCGTGGGTCAGAGAATGACCTAAAATAACTGCATGATTTAGGATAGGTTCGAAGGAGAAGGGAAGTTTGTAGGTTCCCAAGGTTTTGTGAAGATGTGTGCATGTACATATGCACGTGCCTGTTTGTATGGATGGATGGGTTGGTGGGTGTGTGGTCGCATGAGAGCAGGTGTGTGCAAATTTGATGTGGAATGGTATGGAAGCGGGGGTGGCTGAAAGTGTATGTGGTTGGTTTATGGAATGGGTAATACATGTAAATTATTAGATCTGGCTCTGGAAAGTTAGCAAGCCAAATTAAATTTAGGTGTGTCAAGATGATCTTCCAACTACATTTATAGAACCTTACATTTATGTGAATCTCATGTTTATAAAGTTCAGGCATGTCAAGTGAGCTGTTTAACGAACATCTAATGTATTCACATAAATTAAATTAGAGCTTTTTAGTGTAGCCAAGGACTTTGAGTGTTGCTCAGAGGATCCTGAGCCCTCTTTGAAGCCCTTTGCCTAAAGCCACTCTTGAAGATGAAGTTTATCTAGAAGGTCTGCTGTTAGAGTTCAGATGCCTGATGGCAGTGGCCACATGGCTGTACAATGCAGGCAACTCAAGCTGCCATTTGACATCCATACGGACTTCATTCCTCCCACCAGAATTGGTCCCAGAACACTTCATTTTTTTCCTTCCTCACCATTGCACAGCTGAAATTAGTGACACCTCCCATCCCACCCACCTGCCCCACCTTGACCTCTACTTGAGTCCTGGCATCAGGCATGGTGCTCATTTCTGGGGGCACAGACTGCTTTCTGAGGGACACCTATACTTGATCTTCTTTTAGACTCCAGATTCCCACTTGTCAATTGTGTTTTAGATCCAAAGCAAATGGCTTAGTTTGTCTTCCAGATATTGACAAGCAAAGAGTGCCCTAGCAGGCAGGCAGTCAAAATTTGTGAGACAGGTTTCCTATTACAGTTTTGTGGTTTGCTTTGGTGAAAATGCTCATAAGCAATTGCAATGGGAGCATTTTTATAAATTAAAAAAATAGGTAACCCTGAGAAACTTCTGTACCTCTTATCCCAAGTCTTCAATAGATACCAATTGAACTACTACTTGAGGTCACGTGAGGCCCCTCCCATAATCTGACTCCACCTTGCCTTTGTTTCAGTATAACTAAACTCTTGAACATTTGCTATGTTCAAGGCACCTTGCTAGGCTCGTGGTGATAATGTGATGAATAAGGTATAGACCCACTTTACTGTTTCTTACAATCTCTTAGAACCAGATAAGTAAAAGCAAGCTGCAAATGGCATAGAGGGGCTTACTTCCTGTTGAAGGAATGGTAGGATATTATGGAGAAGATGACATTTAAGGTTGACCTAAAGAATGAATAGAAGTTTGTTCGATCAAAATTAAGGAATGTTGCAGGCAAAAGGAATGGCATGAGCAACACCATGGAGATGGGATAGGACAAGACCTGTTTGATTAATGTGCATATTATTTACTAAGCTCATAACTACAAAGATTACTAAGATTGAAAAGGTACATGGAGGTCAGACTTTTTTTATTAATACATATTGATTGTACGTATCTGGGGTACAAAGTTATATTTCAATACATGTATACAATGTGTAATGATTAAATCAGGGTAATTAGCATATACATCATTGCAAGACAATCATTTCTTTGTGGTGTGGACATTTGATCTCCTTCTAGCCATTTGGTAACATGCAGTAAATTATTGTAAATCATAGATGCCTACTTCAATTGTACATCAATAGAACTTATTTTTCCTATCTAGCTGTAATTTTGTGTCCACTACCCAACTTATCACTACCCACTCTCTCCCCTCCCTTTTTCCACCTTTCATAACCACAGTTCTACTCTCTCCTTCTAAAAGTTCAACTGTTTATTTATTTATAGCTCCCACATATGAGAAAATGCAGTATTTCTCTTTCTGTGCCTTATTTCATTTAATATAATTTTCAAGGTCAGGTCACTGAAGTTAAAACATTTAGGAAAAATATATGGAAGATACAAGAAATTGTATCGCGGTTACCAGTTAAGAGACAGTAATACGAAGTTGTGTTCCATACTAAGACCCCTTCCTACTGGAGTTACCAAGTAGAGACAACTCAAAGCTGAAAAGCAGCCATGCCAGACATCCCTGATTCAAGTCTTGCTAACAAGGAGAACTTTCAGAAGAATCAGTAGAGCAAGCTCCCATGAAGTAAAGGGGCAAAGACTAATCAGATAATGTCTTTACTTACTAAGTAAAGGGAGAGGGGAAGAGGAGTCATCTGCTGGGGAGGATTGAGTTTGTGAATCAGTGTTTTCTCTCTTCATCAGCTCTCCATGTGAGGGATGAGGAGAGGCAGCTTGGCTCACTTCTCCCCGCCCAATCAAGCCAGGTGTCCCCTAGAGAAATGCTCATGAAGTTTCACAGCATCATTATTGGAACCTTTGCTGCACCTGGAGGCTTACAGTCCTGGGAAAATGCACAGAACATCTTGGATGCTGGATCCTAAGACAGAAGAAACAAGTGCATCTTAAGACATAAAGGTTGTTCCTCCCTCTCAATTTGATACAAATTGAGGCAGATGTAGCGAGGGTTCCAAGTTTCCTGTAAACCTAGCCCAGGTCACCACATAAGGGGTGGGCAGCAATGGGTCGGCCCTACTGATTAATGGTGGGCTGGTGTAAGGAGGATACAGACAGCCTCCACCACGAGTGAGGGGTGGAAGCTGCGCTGGCCCCATAAGACTGCTGGCTGGTATTGAAGACCCACACTATGTAACTGGAGGCTGGTTACCAACACCCCAAGATTGGACCAGGTAAGGCATCAGCTGAGTGTGAGGAAAGGATTGCCAGCTTGTTACTTCCAATATGCTGGCAACCACATGAGCGAATTCGTTTTACTCACCCTGACCTTCATGACACACGCATCAGTGAAACAGCTGCCCTAGATGAAAAGGAAAAAGGTAAAGAACTGGTCACACCTGACCCCTCTGAATTCAGCAGCCTAGCAATGTCTAATTTAGTTAGATAAGGGGTTTTGAACTGAGTCGGAGATTTGAATTACTGGATTACAAAAATCAGTAAAGTGGGCTGATAGTTACTAGAAGGGGCTAACAGAAGTAAGATTTTCTGCTATCCATAACGGTGGGAGCAACTTGGTATAGTTATTAGCACTTTGGAGGGAAAAAAGTATATGGTTGTAAGTATTTGGAAGTTGAACAATCCCAATAAAAACACAGTTAAAACTGCAAGCAGTAAGAGTCTGAACTAGGAGATTAGCAATGAGGAAAAGTGAAGGATATACTCAAATATTACTTCCTAGAGGAGACTGTAGAACTTGACTCATGAGTAAATATAAAGAAAAGAGGAAAAGAGACAAAGAGACCCTGAGTTTTGGGTCTCTTTATTTTGGGGGAGAGGGGGAGTGGTTCAAGAAGCCATTCAGAAGTCCCATAAAAATCTATGGCTCACAGTAGCAGAAGAAAGCATATATTCATTCATAACCCCCATTTTGCACACAATTTCAAGGAAGTTCATGAACACCATGAGGTTCATCCATGGACCCCTTAGGGAAATAAGTTTCTAGCCTGGGCAAGTGGGAGGCTGGTCATACCATTAGACAAAGTAGGATGACAATGAAGTGAGTGGGTTTTTAGTGGAAACCCCAAGTCTATACCCCAACCCCAGAATTCTAACTTCCAGATCTATTTATTCCACATCTCCACTTGAATATCCCCAGGATTCTCAAATGTATGTCCAAAACTAACTATCACCTTTTCCCCAATCTTTCTCTTCCTCTCATGTTCCCCAACTTGGTGAAAATAGCCACTCCCCATTCTAGTTGCTTAAGCTAAATTCTGCAATATTGTTCTTGACTATTTTTATTCTCCCCAAACCAATAAAACACCAATTTATGTTGCTCTTCATTCCACTTGTCTCCATTCCCACCATCATTTACCGTGAGTATAACAAAGCTTCCCAGTGTGTCCCTCTGCTTCCAGTTTGGTCTCTACCAATTTATTCAAACTCCTCTAACTAATGCAATGTTTCAAAAGTAATGTTCTGATCAAGTCATTTTAACACTTAAGGCAACAATGGTAGCGTGTCCTTAAGATGAAGTGCACACTCCTTTGCTTGGTTCCATGGTAGTTCCTGGTCTGGCCCCTGCTTGTTGTCCCTCTCTGTTCTCTCTGTCCTCCACATGCACGTCACACTGGACCCCTCACTTTCCTCAAAGCACCATGCAGCTCTAGAATTTTTTCCTTGCATCCTCCTTCACCTGGCTAAATTCCATCCATCCTTTAGGTTTCAAATTAGATGCCACTTCCACAGGAGCCTTTTCTAGACCTTCCCCCATGTCCAGGTTAGACATCTCTCCCTGTTCTCTCCTAGCACCCTCTGCTTACTTGGACAGCTCCATGCCGACCCTGGATTGCTGCTGCCTGTTTGCTGACCTCCATCTAGTTGGAGACTGTCAGTTCCTTGAGAACAAGGGTGGGTATTCTGTGTATTCCCATATCTCTAAGACATAATAATGCAGCTCCTGGAACAGTGTAGGTGCTCAAAAATATTTGGTGACAATGAGTAAATGAATAAATCACTAATAATTTAGCAGCAAACTCAGGGGAAATGTACGTTCTCATTTCCTGTATCCTGGCAAACACTGGCATCCTCATTACTGTCCCCACAGCTCTGTTCCTACCACTTCTCCCTCTTTAAATGGCTTCTTTCTCCTGCCCCTCCCACACACACCTATTCCTCCAAAAAGACTTGCCTAACTTGTGAACGCCCCACGCCCACACTGATTTACTTCTCTGAACTCCTTTGGAACTTATTACCTATAAAGTACATATTAGCAAATGATTACATAGTGTCTTACAATTTCTCTATTTCATTTGAGTAAGTTTTGTCTCCACATTGAGATAAGATTTAATTCACCTATATAACATTTTTAAAAAAGGTTTTGTTTTTTTGTTTTTTCATTGAACCTACCACCCACCTGGGTACTTGCTGGTGAACATGCTGGGAAAAGTTGGCACTTAATAATCCCTGTTGATTAAGTAACATCATTGACAATCATTAATTTCTTTCTATTCAGCAATAAGCCTTATGAAATTTTCCTAGTAATTTTGTTTCCAGTCTAGGAGTGAATCAGGGAGCCTGGCTTTGCTTGAGAAATAGATCTTTTGATGATAGCTATGCTACTTTTAATCCAAGCATCAAGCCTGGAAAATCTGTTTGGCAAACACTTACGAGGGTACATTAGGTGCTAAAGCCTCTCCAAATCCCACTACCACCCCCTGACTCCTACCCACCTGCCAAAAATGTTTACAATGATGGGGATTGCCAGTTCCCCTGATCAGAGCTTGAGACAGGCATTCTTGTGTTAGTTCTCAGGGAAGTGCGAAGGCTGCAGGGGAAGGCAGAAGACAGCTAAGCATGCATGTCTTCCCACAGAGAGTCTAACTTCAGCCAGATCCCACAGGGAGCTCAGGAACATAAATTTCACTTCAGAATTGGCCCTACCTTGAGACAAGGGCTGACTTTTGTACTCCTTTCGTCATTGGCTATAAGCTGTTCATGTATCCTCCAGAATACAGAGGGTGCCGCTTAGCCGAGGGTGATTCTACAGAGAACAGCTGTAGGCTAACAGGGGACATTCTCAGGAGCTGAAGTATTCATGCACGGGCTTGGTAAAGAACATCTGAAAGTGGCACCAAGAGCAACCACAACAGACAGGCACACATCTATTTTTATTGAGAATCTGCTCCATCCAGTAAATCTTGAAAAGAATTGAGAACAATCTTTAATGAGAAACATAGTGAAGACCTGGTTTTAGTAGAAAATAGCCAAGGACTGCACCAGGTAAGAGAATTAGAAATGTCACATATTGCTAGGGAACAAAACTTTCTTTAATGAGAAACATAGTGAAGACCTGGTTTTAGTAGAAAATAGCCAAGGACTGCACCAGATAAGAGAATTAGAAATGTCACATATTGCTAGGGAACAAAACTACCTAAACAGTTCTCTGTTTTGAGAACAATTATAGAATTGTAGATAAAGTAATTCAAGAAATCTATTGTTTTTAATCAAAAAAGGAAAGTATAGATATTTGGAGACATGATTTAAGAGGTGATCAATGCCAAGCTAACTTAAACTATTCCAGACTTACAAATGACCCACTTTGTTCTTTATTTTCAATAATAGTAGCCCAGTTATCCTTAGCCTTCCATGAGAAACTACATGGAGCAATGCGAATCCCTGAAACCAGGTTTCATTTTGGCTTAATGCTTGATCATTTTTAATCTCTCCATCCATCAGAGTTCCAGTTATCAAGCCATCACGAGCCATAGTTATTTTTTAGCCATCCTTAAACTTTTGCTTTGGAGTTCCTTAAGAACCGGTGATTCATCTCTGATATAGAAAAATCTTGAATTCAAAGCACAGACACTCCACGAGGCAGGAAAGGATTTATTTTCTGTTATATCTATTTTGCTTCAGTCTCTACTGTCAGTACTCAGAAGCAAATCTGACAGAAGGAAAACATGATTTTTATAGCCATTCACATGTCTGCCCTTGGCAAGTGGCATTCTCCTTTGGTAGAACTGGCTGGCTGTGCAGTAGCACCTTTCACAATTCTGGCTGACAAGAGTTCCACTCACCAGTCTGTGTGCACACTGGCACGACATAGCCACCTATCCATTTCAGGGTGTGGTAGGATTATGTTTCATGAGACCAGGTTTCTGCCTAAGTTTCCTCAGGCCCCTGCATGCCAGCCAAACACTTTGTAGGCTCAGAGAGAAATGTTCCAAAGCACAGAGATAGATAGTAGTCACTGCCCCTAAATTACAACAAAGAGCATGCCATTAAAAGTGTTTGTAGCTGGCTTATGGATAATGCAGAGCAATTAGCAATCAATTGGCATCTTAATGGTACAGGATACAGAAGGAACTGTAAGAACGAACTTTACCATTGCTTATGGATAATGCAGAGCAATTAGCAATCAATTGGCATCTTAATGGTACAGGATACAGAAGGAACTGTAAGAACAAACTTTACCATTTGCTGGTGTAAAAAAAAAAAAAAAAAAAAAAAGTTTTCTTAAGCTTCTCTCTAAAGCTGAAGTCTTTAATTGTCCCAGGGCTCTATGTGAAAGATCTAACAAATAACCACATTCATTTTCATCCACCTACCTGGCAATGCAATAGGAAAATGCCGGGATTAAATAAATGCCAGGGTCCCTTGATATGCACAGACATGTCTTACCTATCTCTGTAAATTCAATGCCTGTGTAGCCCAAAGTCTAGTGTAAAGTAGGCACTCAATAAATGCTTGTTGAATGAAACAATTAATTCTTTAAACAGGTCCATTGTGCTAATTTGCCAAAGATGTGATGAATTATCTTAACCCTATTCTGTATTATTAGATCTATAAAAACTGGAGGCAATGCCAAAGTTTAATCAAACTTTGGAAATGTCTATATAATTATTTACATCAACCTTTCTACTCATTAATGTTTTCTTCAAATATTAGAAACAAGAACTTCTCTCATTTAGGGGGTTGAGGTGGGGGCTTAATACTAGTGTCCTAGTTGGACCACCATTCAGAATCTGGTTTGCTGAGAGACATTGAATGCTGAGAGATTGATGAGTACTGTAAGCACCAATATACCTTAATCAAGAAGGCAATAGTTTGTCCAATTTATTACTCCCTGATTGGTTTCATCTATGCCAAAGTTTCCATTTACAAATACACCATGAAGAAAAATTATTATGCAAAAGCCCCTGCAAAGAAAGGAGACATTATTTAGATGACTTTCATAGTAACATTCAAGATTATCTTAAAGGGGAAGGTTGTCACTTCAATGGGACATTTTAACCTCGCCATTTTGAAGCTGAAGATATTCTTTGATTTTTCCTCTTGCTTTGCCAATGGTGATGACAGTTAGGACATACCAGAGAAGCATTGCTCACAATTTTCTCATGGAGTAGACAAGAAATAAATAAAAATTTCAGCCTTTTAGCTCACGTTATAATTAATAATAACCAACACCAAATAAAAAATCACAATAGCCAAGACTGCACTTGGTAAGATTTGTTGGAAATTTGAAAACCTGACTTGAAAAAAATTAAACATTGTAGGGAAAAAAAAAAAAGAATCAAATCTAAAACTGAAATTTTATGTGGTAAATTTGTATTTGACTAAAAGTTAAATTAATAGAAGAAACGGTTTTTTGATTTCAGCATTTTTATTTTTGATAATATTTTTTGATACTTTATGCATAAAATTTGGAAGACACAAACATATATAGAGTTAAAAAATACCACATGTCCTCACTTATTTGTGGGAGCTTAAAAAAATAAATAAACACACAAACAAATAAAGAATGGGGGGAAGAAGACATAACAACCACAATTCTTTGAACATGTGAACAGAGATGATGGTGGGGGAGGGGAGCGGGGGAGGGGAAGAGGAATGGGTAAACGGTCACGTTTGAGAAGTTAAAATAAAAAAAATTAACCACTCTCACTCTGTCCCAGCCGTCCATTTTTCCTCACTGAAAATAGCAACTATAAGCAGGTTCTTGTACATCTTCCAACAACCCAATTGTAATATGAACCCAGAATAGAACTACTGTGTCAAAACTTTAATCAATTTCATCTTAAATTTTGACCAATTTGGATAAGTTTCCCATAGAAGTTGGACTAATTTACATTCCCACCAGCAGTGCATGAGTGTGTTGATTCCAACATTCTTGTTAATGTTTTCATCTTTGGGAAGTTTATAAGTAAAACATGATATTTCATTTAGTTTAATATTTCTCTCACTATAAGTGAGTTTGTCATCTTTTCATATGTTTAAGAACCATAGAAATTTCCTTTTATGTGAACTGGCTACCTAGTTGTCTCAGTACCATTTATCAGTTACCCCAGAATTTTAAATGCCATATTTATTATGTACTAAATTATTTTATGTTTTGGGGTTTGTAGAGTTTGTGTTTCCTTATTGTTTGACTATGCTATTTTAATTACTGTAGATTTATAATAGGTTTTAACACCTAATATGGGTAGCACTTTCTCATTATTGTCATTTATTGTTTATTTTTTCTAGGAACTTTACAATCAGATTGTCTACCTTTAAAAAATCTATCTACTTGTCTATCTATCTTTCTAGTATTTCTATGAGGAAAAAAATTCTTGATGAAATTGAGACTTGCAGTATTAAATTAGGTTAAGAGAATAACTGGAAAAAAAAAGAAAAAAGAAAAGGAAATTCATAATGACAAAGCTATGCCTGATAAAAGTTGACCTGTGCTTCATTCTTGTAAATTTTCCTGGGACATTATCTCAATAAAGTAATTTTATTAAGATAAATATAAAAGATGAAATTTGAAAATGTCTTAACATCACATTAAGGGAAACTGACCAAGATATTTGATTAGCTAAGTGAAAGCTCTTCTAGACAAATCTTTTAATAATAAAATTTGATCACTATTAGCCTAATTCTTATTAAAATAGATGTGAAACTATCCTTGGAGTAAAAAGATGGAAAAAATAATGTTACACTATGTATGTCGAATTCCACTAAGTTGTGGAATGCGGGTTTATTTTACTGGTGGTTTAGAAACTAAACCAGAATATTATTCTGTTGGCAGGATACTCTGAGAGTTTTAATTTCCTTTATAGATTAAAAGAGAGTTTCTAAAAAATATTTATTTTGGTAAATATAATAAAAATTTATCAATATAATAACCAGTAGCTTTTTATGTTTTCTGAATTAAAAATCTTTTATAAGGTAATTGATCTATTTCAGTGGTGATCTTTCTGCTGATTGCCACCATGTAGGGGCAAAGAATTCTGAAGTTAGAGTCAGAATACCTGGCTTTGAATTCTGATTTAACCTTTTACCAGATTTGGGATTTTCTTAATCGTTTTGACTCGGTAAGGAGATGATGACTTTGTGAGAATTACATAACATCATGATATAAAACCCTACTAAATAACACACAAAAAGCTGCTCAGTATATGTTTATTGAATAAATCAATGAATGAATAAAGAAAGGAATAATACAGTCTGTGATTTATATCAGCAAGGCATGAATTCCCTGCAGTGGCCCAGAACCATTCTTTACCATTCCCCTTGCCACAGCTGGCATGGGATGGTAAAGAGCCAAGCCAGGCTGGCCAGTTCCAGAAGTTATATCTAAGACTGTGGGTGCAAGAAAAAGTAACTGATCCACATAGTTATCACACCCCTAATTTTTCCCTTATTAACATAATTTCCTAATCAGCTAGATTATTCTAGACTGAGCAACTATTAAGGAAGTATAAATAATTCTCGGTGCTAAGCAGATTATTCACCTGTGACACAGAATTCAATTCCTTTTAGACTGACACTAAATTTCATGATGTGGACTGGCCCTATAAAGTTTATGAAATATTAATAATGTGTTTTTTAAATAAATTAATAGAAAGTTTTTATTTTATAGGTTCTTAGGATCAGAATCACTTTTAATAGATTTTAGGGGTTTGGGGGGATTTTATGTTCTAGTACATTAAATGTGTCTGTTTACCCCCTCTCAGTTTGGCAATAATAAAGATCTGACTATGAAAGCACTGCCCAAAAGGCCCCACCTCCTAACACCATCAATCTTGAGAGTTAAGACTTCAATATAGGAATTTGGGGGGTACACAAAACTCAGACCATAACATTAAGGTTGGCACTGCCCTCGTATAGTAGGTTTGGAATAACCCAACTCATTTTAGAAACTACTACCTGAACAGAATGGGTACAAGTGCCACTCCAGGCCTAACCAAGTCCAGACCAGGTACCAGGGGGGTGGGAGTAGGGACTTCGGAATATACAACTGAGCATTTATTACCCCAGAAGGCAAAAACAGACATTGAGGATTTTTTTTTCTATGCAAATAAAAAGGAGCTCTGGAGCTTTACAAACCCACTCATTACTTTCTCTCACATTATCCCCCACACGACACATAGATTTCAAGGAAAGAGTAAAAACCAGTGATTATGTTTCATTGCTAGATGTCTGAGAGGCTTCTGTGTGAAGATGGAAGGCTGGAATCTCAATTTAGTATGCTTCCTCTGAAACCCCACAATAATTTCACTAAAGAAAAATTTTAAAAGACAACCCTCAAAGACAGAACAAGAGAGCAAACATAGCAGCCCAGTTCTGGAACTGGAAATCAGGAGGTCCAGTAGCCCCTGACTTAGCCAGCGCAAGAGAGCTACATCCTGAGCTGGCAACAGAGACAGCTGAGGACCAATGTGATTTGTGCTGAACTGCCTTCAAAAGACACAGAAGCCAGGAGCTCTAAGGGTCTCTGAATCCAGAAGTGAACAGTGGAAGGGAATAAAATAAGAACTTCTGGGAGCTGTTTAATAAGATGCTGGCAGAACTCCATCAGCAAGAACTTAAGTGTTCATGGGAATACTTTTCAATTAGAAAAACGAACACCCACTGGATGTAAGAATTACAGACATCCCATCCAGTGTTCACTTTGTGGGAAAAAGCATATAGGCTGAATTT
>NW_007728323.1:192211-193214 GCF_000696425.1 Galeopterus variegatus
CATAGCAGCCCAGTTCTGGAACTGGAAATCAGGAGGTCCAGTAGCCCCTGACTTAGCCAGCACAAGAGAGCTACATCCTGAGCCAGCAACAGAGACAGCTGAGGACCAATGTGATTTGTGCTGAACTGCCTTCAAAAGACACAGAAGCCAGGAGCTCTAAGGGTCTCTGAATCCAGAAGTGAACAGTGGAAGGGAATAAAATAAGAACTTCTGGGAGCTGTTTAATAAGATGCTGGCAGAACTCCATCAGCAAGAACTTAAGTGTTCAAGGGAACACTTTTCAATTAGAAAAACGAACACCCACTGGATGAAAGAATTACAGACATCCCATCCAGTGTTCACTTTGTGGGAAAAAGCATATAGGCTGAATTTCAGCAATCCCCAATCTCCATCTTGCGGTCATTCTACTAGGCTGGGTGGGGCTGTACACAGACTGTACGGCCTTGTGCAAGACCCCTGAATCTCCCCTCCCAATAGATTCAAGACCCTTGAATCCCTGCATCCCCTCCCCAATCTTACCTCCAGGTGACTGTCCCTCCCCACCCTGGCAGGGACATACTCATAGCTTCATCAGCTTCCCCAGAATAGGGTCTTGTAAACTCTCAGAGAGAAGGTGCAGTGAATAATTTTTTCATCCTTTCTTGGAAGCCTTCATCTTACAGAGGCAAGTAGGCTTGTGCTTTGTACTCTGTACTTATCTTAATTTTGTTATCTATAAATACGTGAGTGTGTTTTCCAGAACCAAGGACTTTCTATTACTTAATCACAGTGCATTTAACACAATCAGAAAATTAAACATTGTTGATGGAATACTATTATTTAAAAGACATTCCAAATTCAAACTTTTGCTTGTCACAAAAAAATGTTCTTTCTAAGCTTTTTTCCTGGATTAGGTGTTACATATTATTCCAAAAATAAATAGTATCTTGTTTAGGATATCGCTACAGGTAGTAAAGCTATAAAGAAATTGAAGAGATTATTTAGCATGAAAGTCTACATACTG
>NW_007728323.1:194084-194963 GCF_000696425.1 Galeopterus variegatus
TACAGGTAGTAAAGCTATAAAGAAATTGAAGAGATTATTTAGCATGAAAGTCTACATACTGGTTACTTCTGGAAAGCTGGGTAGAAAGGACTTTCGGGCATCTTCTAAAGGACAAAGAATAATTTATTTTCTGGGTGGTGGTTTCACAAATGTTTATTTTATTATTACTCTTAAATAGTACATATTCATTGTATACACTTTTAAAATAAGTAATACATCTTACATTTTGTTTTTCTTTTAAGAGAGGTAATCTGAGAGTCCGCTTTAAGGACAGAAGAGCTAAGCTCCTCGTATTTGAATGGACTCATGTTACTCAACTTGACCCACTTAAGAAAAATTCTCTTTCCTTAAGCGTTCTCCTGGTGTCAAGACAGAAGCATGGTCTGTCTGGGAAACAGCCTAGGGCTGAGGTCACTCTGGCTCCACGACTACTGACTTGGGACTCTGAGCCTCCTTTTCCTCATCTGAAAAATTAAGATGTTAACTATTTCAAAGCTTTATTAAAAATTGGAAAAGATAAAAGTAATAGCACTGAGCTAAGATACTGTATTTATATATATTATCCAAAAAAATATACTTTTGCTCTGTCCACTGTCCATCCTGTCTCAATTCATTGGTAAACTAGTTTAACATGTAGAAAGATTTTTTTAACTAGCTTTTATTAGTAGTCATTCCTTATTTCTGAAGTCGATGCCCCCCCCACACACACACACACCCTTACTTGTTAGGAAATAGATCTTTTTATGCTAAAATCTAGTTCTGATTCCCCTTACTACACCTTTTTCTACATTTTATACTGTATTTCCCTCAATCGAAGTGACATTTAGAGTGGGGAAATTTTTTTTTTTTTTTTTTTTCATCCAAACCGTGGTCAGATGA
>NW_007728323.1:195416-199470 GCF_000696425.1 Galeopterus variegatus
GGGAAATTTTTTTTTTTTTTTTTTTTTTTCATCCAAACCGTGGTCAGATGAATGAGTGAGTCTCTTGGCCTCTTTGCTACAGGTGTTTCTTAAATTGTTTTAATTTTAATATTAGTTCCAGAGTCAGCTTCTAACTTTTTATGTCTATACCAGACTTAAATATAAAGTAAGTTGGGGAGGTTTTCCTGGTTTGCTATTTTTGAAAGTATTTGTAAAAGACTGTAATTCTTTGTTCCATGAAAATCCTGTAGAACTCACTTCTAAAACCAAACACAATTTATACGTGTTGCGTGTCAGTGTCTATGAGGGCACTTCAAAAAGTTTGTGAAAAAATAGAATTGAAAGATAATACAAACATTTTGTGAATTTTTTGAAGTATCTTCTCATATTTGGGGTTTGCAGAAATAACTATTGAATCAATTACTCTAATGATTATCTGTCTGTTCATTATTGCATTTTCTGTGAGGGTGTCCATTTTATCGTAAGTTTCAGGATATTAGCATAAAATTTTAAGCATACCATTATTTATTTAAAATCCTTGCTTTGTAGTAATTTCCCTTTTTGTTCTTACCATTTGTTAATCTCTTTTTATTCAGTCTTGTTGGGTTTATCTATTCTAGTAGATTTTTTAAGTGACTGTTGATTTTAGCTATTATATCTTTTTGTTGCATTAAGTTCTGTTTTTAATATTCATTCACGTCTATTGTGAGAATATTCTGTTATTCTTTATCAAATTAATTAAGTTGCATGCACACATCATTCATTTTTAGCATTTCTATTTTCCTAAAATAAGTATTTTATGTTGAGCATTTCCTTAAGCATAATTCAGATGTATCCTACAAGTTGGATACGTACATTTTTTTCTCATTACTGTTCACTAAGGATGTTTTAATTTCTATTTTCATTTATTCTTTTTTCCTGCAAGTATTTTTCCTTAAGTGGGCTTCTAAATTTATAAATATGTAAGTCTTTTTAGTGTTGTCTCTTAGTTAACTGATTTTTAAATTAATATTGTCAGAGAACACAGTCTACTTGCTTTATGGCCAATACATGATCATTTTTCACAAATATTTTCTATGTGATTGAGAAAAATATTTATTCCTAATTATTATATGCACTCATTACATCAAACTTCTTAAGTTATATTTTTCCATATTTTCTATATTTTTTTCTTTTATAATTTACCTACGAATTACAAGATACAGACCTCAAAATTCTCCCAATTTAATTGTGGATTTGTCAATCTCTTCGTAATTCTCTCATTTTTATTTTAGATATCTTGAGACTACATTATTCATGGTTTTTTTTTTTTTACACAATGTAAAAATCTCTGTGTCATTACATTTATTGTGATTAGGACATTTGGACATTTGGATTTAACTTTCCCATCTTATTTTTCAGTTTCTACATGGCTCTTTGCACATTTTTTTTTCTCATTTTGTACCTCATTTTGACTGACATGTTTATTACATATTTCCCTCTAGCATTTTAAATGTATTATCTAATAATTCTGTTATTTTAGGAGTTACCTTAAAATTTTAGCATGTGTTCTCATATAATACAATTAAGCTTAACAACTCTCTCTCTTCCCAAACAATAAAAAAATCTCTCAGAACACCTTAACTCTGATCACTCCCTTTTGTCTTATACAAGGGTACTTCAAAAACTTCTTGGAAAAATAAAACTAAAAGATAATACGAATCTTTCCATAAAATTTTAAGATAATACGAATCTTCCCATGAACTTTTTGAAGTATCCTCATATTTTAATCCAGATTTTTACTTCTTTTTTTTTGTTTGTTTGTTTTCCTTTTTGTCTTTTTTTTTTTTACTGACCGGTAACGGGATCGCAACCCTCGGTGTTGCACCCGCACCACGCTCAGCCAGTGAGCGGGAACCAGTCTCCACATGGGATCCGAACCCTCGGCGGGAGCGCCGCCGCACTCCCAAGCAGCGCACTCTCCAGTGCGCCACTGGGCCGGCCCAGAATTTTACTTCTAACATTATTAATTTCATAATTGGTCACTATTATGGTAGCTGTTTATTCCAGCCAATGTTTGATCATATTTACTTGTATGACTTACCAATTTATTTGTTCATGATTCCATTCTGCACCTCTGTCCATCCTTGTGGATTCAGTTTTTTCCATCTTGTAGTTTGCTCTATATCCTACAAATGTTCCCTTGGTACATGTCTATTGGTAATAAGTGCTCAGTATTTTTTTGTCCAAAAATGTCTTAATATCAACTTGTTTGTGAATGATAGTTAAGCTTGAACTAAATTTTAGTTGACGAATCTTTGAAGATACTATTATACCATTTTCTGGCTCTTGTTCTACTCAAAAGTCGGTTTTCAGTCTGTTATTTCTTTGTAGGCAATTTCTCTTTTCTCCCTAAACTGTTTTAAATATTTATTTGTCTCTGAAGTTTTATTTATCCTGCTTGGAGTTCATTCCCCTCCAGGAATTTGGGGATTTGTATCTTTCATTAATCTTGAAAACCTTCAGCCCTTATCCCATTGAATATTACCCCTCCTGCTGTATTCTCCCTAGTCTTTCATTCTAAATCCCAATTAAATATATATTATACCTTCTTACTCTTTCCTCAATCCCTTATCCTTGCTTTTTTTTTTGACTCTTTTGTCTCTCCATGCATTACTATTGGTAATATATTCATATATGATTTTCAGTTCACAAATTTTGTCTTTAGCTTTGACCTACTGTCTTTAGCTTTGACTTAAACTCTCCATCAAAATTTTCATTTTGGTGATTATATTTTCTTCCAAATATGCTTATTGTTATTTGATAATATTTGCCTATCAGTTTTATAAAGTACCTTTTTTCTTTTCCATGTTATTAATTCTCATTCCTATTTCTGTCAATATTTTGTTCATACATACATAACATTCTTTAATAATTCTAGTATCTGAAACCTTGGGTGTCTATTACTGGTATTTACTGATTCTGCTGACTCTTATTCATAATGGCTTATTTCCATTTGTGTTTTATAGTTTGTTTGTAAGATTTTATCAACAGAGCTTTATTTGTAGTAATCTTCACCATCCTGAATTGAGAGCTCATACCTCCAGAAAGGATGTGTTTTCTTTCTCCAGATGTCTAAAAGGGCCCTGAAACTGAGGACCTCTTCACGTTAATGCCTTGGCTTGACTTTTCCCACACCACTCTGGTGGTACGGGGAACTTTTCTCTGCTCTCCAGATAACTGACCAAGACAGACTAATTTCTTTGTTACCTCCCTTTGCCAGCAGGGATTTTTTAAGCCTACCCTTACAGCAGGTGAGCTTCCTGCAAAACACTGGACAGTCTTGATGCCAAATCTCCATTGCTCAGCATAAGGCCTATACTCTATCCCCAAAAGTCTTTTAAAAGACAAGATTCTTAGTTACCAAGAACAACTAATGCTCTTTGGGTAGTTACAGATCCAGTGCCTAGTTACTAGTCTTGTTTCATATTTTTTGTGCCTTTTGCCCTCAAAAAATATATGTTGTTGTTGTTTTTAACTTTCTTGTGAGCTTAGCTATACATTTGAGAAAATCTTTCTCATATTTTATTTTTATTTCTAGGTACTTTCAAGTGATCCCTTTGCTTTACTGCAGAAAATAAAAAAATTTTATTGACTTTCTTAACTCTCCATTCCAGACCCCATTCTTTGGTTGTCCTTTTCCTTTTCTTGTGTCACCAACGCATCCCGGGTACAACAGCAGCCTCTACAGCAGGAGCAATCTCTCATCTTCCCCTCAAGGATCATCAGCTTCCTTTTCGGGATCATTTCTCAAGGCACTTACCTAAAATATTTTCTTTACCCAGACAATAAAAGTCTTGATCATAGCACAACTACAACTCATCTGTACTTCATTTATTTCCCATAGTTTTTGTCAGTCTAAGGATGTTCTCAAATTCACAGGCAAATGTGGAAGAGAAAGCGTGGGGAGGGCAGAGATGTCTACGAGTTTCAGAATAGAATTTAAAAACACATTCTTTTTCTCAATCCTGCTTCAAGTCGTCTAAGTTACATGGGGTTGAAAAAATATAATCAA
>NW_007728323.1:200451-204480 GCF_000696425.1 Galeopterus variegatus
ATATGTATTCTAAAACCTTATGACAGACCCCCAAGAGCTCTTGAGGAAAAGGAAAAAAAAAACTTTGAAGGAAAAAAAATCTTATTATGGAAAGAAAAATTAACATTAACATATGGTTTTCCTGACAGCTTATCTCAATATTAACATTTAGTAGTCTATCGATATCCTCAAGGTCTTCATTGTGAAAACCTGGAAAAGATCTGATGACTTTCCAGTATATCATTAGTTTTAAAATTTACACGAGTATATATGAAAATATCCCTCCTGAGGCATACAAACATATATTAATGTTACCAACTTAAGAATAGATGCTCTGGGCCGAGCCCGTGGCGCACTTGGGAGAGTGCGGCGCTGGGAGCGCAGCAGCACTCCTGCCGCGGGTTCGGATCCTATATAGGGATGACCGGTGCGCTCACAGCGCTCACTGGCTGAGCACCGTGCGGCCGGTCTCAAAAAGGACAAAAAATAAATAAATAATTTTTTAAAATAAATAAATAAATAAAGAATAGATGCTCACTACAGGTATTTAGTTGCTTAATGAATAAAATTAATATGCATTCTTTCATACATACTGTAGTCACATCTGGACTCTTTCATACAAATTTACTCCAAATTATTAAATCTATGCCATAAATTAACAATGAATGAATGTTAATGAATTTTCAACCAAAGGACTAAAAAGTGTTCATATCAGTTATTTTAAATACGTGAATCAATAAATCTTCACACCTGTCAAGAAGCATAGGTCTTGCCAGAAAAAAAGAAGCAGGATATTTAATTATGCTCCATCCTCCCTCCACCCCAAAATTGCCCTATTTCCTACTCAAATAAGAGTACAGGAGTCTTTTATTCCCAGACATAGCTTCTAGAAAGAGTGACCTATATTTTTTCTCTGCTTTCTTAATTCCCATTCAATTCTCAACTCAAACTATAGTTTCTGCCTTCAATATTCCACTGATACTGCTCTGGCTCAGGCCACCAATAACCTGTTTTTGTCAAATCCAATGAGCATATTTCTGTGCTCATTTGTGACTGTTTGCCCATCTTCTCCCTAATTTCCATAATACTGTGATGGTTAATTTTAGGTGTCAACTTGACAAGGTTAAAGAATAACTAGAAATCTGGTAAAGCACTGTTTTTAGATGTGTCTATGAGCATGTTTTCAGCACCGCACTCTCCCGAGTGAGCCACAAGCCAGCCCTATGAGCATGTTTTCAGAGGAGACTAGTGTGTGAGTCTGAGTGGACTGGGTGGGAAAGATCTGCCCTCAATATAGGCAGGCACATCCAATCCGCTAGGGGCCCAGAGACAACCTAACAGAGGAAAAGGTGAATCTCTCCATCTGCTGGAACTGGGGTATAACTCTTCTCTCCTGTCCATAGGCATCTGAACTCGAGACTATTCAGGGTCCAGGACTGACACCAGTGGCACCCCCTGCTCTCAGGACTTTGTCCTCAGACTGAGAGTCATACTGTTGGCTTCCCTGGTTCTGAGGCTTTCAGACTTTACCTGACCCATACTGCTGCTGTCTCATGGTCTCCAGCTTGCAGACAGCCTCTCATGGGACTTTTCAGCCTTCATAATGGCATGAACCAATTTCCCTAATAAATTGTCTCTCATATCAATATACATATCCTATTGGTTCTGTCTCTCTAGAGAACCCTGACTAATACAACTCCGTTCTTTTTCTCCCCAAGTTCTCTTTCTGCTTCTCCCTTAAATGCTGCTGCTTTCCTGGGCTCTGACTTTTATTCTCAAACTACATGATCTACTTGAGAAATCTAATGCAAACTAGAGTTTTCACTAACACTTCCATAATGATGCTTTATAAATCTCCATCTCTAGCTAAGATTTTGCTCTTGATATCAAAATCTGCTTTCTGGACACTTTTCTCGAGAGGTCCGATAAGTACCTCAGGCTACATAAAGTGAACTCATTATCTATCCTGCTATAACTCCTCATTCTGAATCCTTGAACTCTGCCTGAAAATGTACAGTAACATTATCCTACTACCCATTAAGCCAGACACTTGAAGGCGAATCGTCCTCTCTTACTCTCTTGAGGCAATTACTCATTGGAGCCTACCAGTCCTAGCTCTTTAACAGCTTTTCCTCTCAGTCACTGTTGCTGCTGTCATGGTTTAGGAACTCATTATGTCTCCTGTGAACTCACAGCAACCATTTGATTCATCTACTTGACTCTAGCTCTATGCACCTACCTTTCACAATCTAACCTCTATACTGCTGCCAGGGTGGTCTTTCTAACACGCAAATCTGATCACATCATTCCTCTGCTTAAAATTCTTCAGTAGCTCCCATAATCTTGTTTCCCAGACTTGTCTCTCCCCCAGAAGTTCTGATTCATTAGAGCAAAGCTCGGACTTAAGGTCCTGTATTTTAATGAGAGTGCCAGGTGATTCTTATAATGAGGCAAGGCAACACTGATCCAAAGAATTAAATCTCAACTTTTTGCATAGCATAGAAGTCCAACCTTGTCTCTCCAGGCTTCTTTCCCCAGAACCCCTCAGTATACACACACACACACACACACACACACACACACAGAGAGAGAAGTTAGCCTTTAACTACAGCAAGTCCATATAATTCCATCAAAGTGCCATAATGCTGTGTTCTGTTACACCTCAACACATGCTGCCTACACATGCATCTGCTGCCTACAACACAATCTCTGGCTTATCCAACTAGTCCTGCAATTCTCTGTCCAAACCTTATCTCATCTATGAAGACTGATCTGGTTTTCTCAGTCAGATTTATGGATTTCTTCTATATCCCATGTTTTTTGTACATACCCCCATTAAGACATCTTAACATACCTCCATGCTTGCATTCTGTTTACATATATGTTGACCCAATATACTAGGAAATTTGAAAGAATAGACACCTTTATCTTTTTATCTATAATACTTTGTACAGAGCCTAGTATTAAATATTTGAGGGCTTACCAATTAAGTGACTAAAAGCCACATCAACTGGAAAGTATTGGCTTGTACCCTAGCTCCACTCTGCCAATAACTAGCTGTCTCATCATGGGACAAGTAACACACACTCTGAAAACCTCCATTTCTTCATATATAAAAGTGACAAATTTAACACGTGGTTTCTTTTGGCTTCTTTTTAATGTTTTATTATGGAAAAGTTCAAACATATACAAAAGTGAAAAGAATGGTATAATGAACCCCCTAGTACCCACACCCAGCTTCAATCATTATGGATTTCTTCTTCTACAGTATTTTTTTCTTCTACACCTTTACCCACTTCTCCCTCTTTAGATTATTTTAATGCAAATTTGTGATATCTATCATTTAATCTCTAAATATTTCAGTATGTATCTCCAAAAATAAAGACTCTGAAAATCCTTCATACAATACCATAATCATACCTTGGTAGATTGAATTAATGATTATAATTCTTCACACACGCCTCCTCATTAGAATTATTCATCCATATCCTGCCTTGGCATCAAGTATTTCCTCACTCCTTGAATTTCCCCACTCTCATGTGAATTGCTTTCATCAAAGGGATGTTGGTTAACATGACCCAAGCAAAGCTTGAAGAGTATGTACTTATGTGATTGGGCTTACACTCAAATGTTCCTGCTCTTACATACGAACAGCATGCCTCCAGTAACCATTGTTCAACAAGGATAAGAAACATGTGGAGAAATTCTGGATCCAACCTGAAGCTTCAAGACACCCCAGCAAACTCTGCAAATCCATATCCTGCAGCACAGCCACTCCAGGAAACCCATAGACAAATGAGCAAGGACTAAATGCCTACAGCTGTATGCCACTGATATTTTGCAGTTGTTATGCAGAATGATCTGAGAAAATATGTAAAAGTTAATAGTAATTAGTTAATATCACGAAATACAGAGTATGCTACCCAAATGTTTTTTTTTATAGTTCTTTATATTTTTAGAGGTAAATTTTGCATATAATGAAAAGCATAAATCTTAAATGTATCATTCAACGAGCTTTGAAAAAATAGTACACAACTGTGTAGTTCAAAA
>NW_007728323.1:205212-206949 GCF_000696425.1 Galeopterus variegatus
AATCTTAAATGTATCATTCAACGAGCTTTGAAAAAATAGTACACAACTGTGTAGTTCAAAAGTGTGTCAAGATAGAGAATATTACCATCTCCACAGAAAGTTCCCTTATGCCCCATCCCACTTATTCCCATTCACCGTGCCTCAGACATCCACTTTGCTGATTTTCCACCACTGATTGGTTTTGTGCATTCTAGAACTCAGATAAATGGAATCCTATGGTCTGTGCTCTCTAATAAGGCTTCTTTAGCTCCACATAATATTTTTGTGATTCATCCGTGTTGTTGTGTGTATTAGTAGCTTGTTCCTTTTTATCGATGAGTAGCGTTCTAATGCATGAACAGGCCATAGTTTGTAGAGCTATTCCGTGTTGATGGACACCTGAGCTGTATCTATCCATTTTTGTCTATTGTAATTAAAGCTGCCCTGAACATTTTCTTACACAACCTTTTATAGACATATTTTCATTTCTCCTGGGAGAAAACATAGTTGTGGAATTTTTGAATCCTAGGTTAGGTAGACCTTTATATGTTTCATAATCAATTGTCATTCCTTTTTCCACAGTGGTTGTACCATTTTAGAGCACCACCAACACTGTATAGGAGTTCTGCTTACTCCACATTCTTGCCAATGTTCAATGTTGTCACACTTTTTAACTTTGGCTTTTCTGGTGTGTGTGTAGTAGTACTGCATTACGCTATTGATTTGCCTTTTCCATTTTCCTGATGATATTGAACACTTTTCCTCTGCGTTTTGGCTATTTATATATCTTCTTTTGTAGAGTGTCTGTTCTAATCATTTACCTACTTTTTATCAGGTCATTTGTCTTTTTATTATAGAGTTATAAGAGTTTTATATATCTATATATATAAATACACACATACAAATCTTGGCTATAAGTCATTTGCCAGGTACACATTTTATAAATATGTTCTTTCAGTCTATGCTCTACCTATTCAAGTTTTAATGGTGTCTTTTTAAAGTTAAACTTATATTGATATAATTGTTTTCCCCAATGGTAACATCTTGAATATCTATACTACAATATTATAAGTAGGATATTGATATCCATGCAGTCAAAAAAGCCAATTCAATTAAAAAAATAAGGAAAATTTTTAAAAAATCAAATGATTTCCAAAAAGGTGGAAAGAAGGAACAGACAAGCAAAATAGAAAGGGGACTAATAGAAAATGAATAATAAAAAGATAGACCTAAATCCAAGCCTGTCAATACTTACATTTTAATGGACAAAACACTCCAATCATCTTAGGAAGATTCTTGAAAGAACTTCATAAGCTGATTTTAAACTGTGCATGGAAAGTCAAAAGACCTAGAATAGGCAAAATATTTTTAAAAAGAACAAAGTTGAAGTATCTGATTTCAGGACTATCTGATTTTAGGACTTACTATAAAGCTACACTAATCAAGGCGTTATGGTACTGAGCTAAGAACAGACCCAAAGATCAATGGGACAAAATTTAGAAGAAAGGTCAAATTCATACCATCAACTGATTTTTAACAACATACCAAGGTAACTAAGTGGGGAAGGGATGTTTTTCCAAAAGATGGTGCTGGAAAAACTACTTTTTTCCTATAAGGAAAAAAACAATGAAATTCAAGACTTTCGTTTTACCAACATATACAAAAAGTAACTTGAAATGGATCATAGACCTGAAAATAAGAGGTAAGGAAAATGTGGTATATATACACAATGGAATACTACTCAGCCACAAAAAAAAA
>NW_007728323.1:207391-219896 GCF_000696425.1 Galeopterus variegatus
AAAAAAAAAGTGAAATTCTGCCATTCACAGCAATGTGGATGATCTTGGAGAAAATTATGTTAAGTGAAATAAGCCAGGCACAGAAAGAGAAAACCCACATGACCTCACTCATAATTGGGAGCTAAGAAATAATGAAAGAAAGAAAGACTATAAAACATTGAACTTTCAGAAGTAGAGAACAGACCTATACTTACCAAAGGTGGAAAAGGGGGAGGAAGATGGAGGATAGGGAGTAATTGGGTAAGGGACACAAATAGTAATGGTGATTTGTAAGGATGAATGTGCTAATAATATTGATTTGATCATCATATATGGTACACAAATACTGATAGTCAATTCTGTACCCCATAAATATGTATTTTTAAAAAAGAGATAAAACCATAAAGTTTCTGAAAGGAAGAATCTTAGTGATATTGGGTGAGATAAATATTTCTTAAACAGGTCACAAAAAGAACAAAGTAAAAAAGATACTTTATTAATCAGTAAAATGGATTAAACTACATCCAAATTTAAAACATGTACTTTTTGAAAAATAAGGATAAGGAAGCAAAAAGGCAAGATGCACTTGGAAAAAATATTTACAAGACATATATCTGACTATAAAAGAGCATCTAGAATACATAATGAACATTTACAATTCAATAAGAAGGAAACAACCCTAGTTTTTTTTTTAATTGGCAGAAGACTTGAACTGACATTTCATAAAAGAAGATAAACAAATATGTGAATACATATTTAACATCACAAGGCATTAAGGGAAAAAAATGTGATACCCCTACATATTCACTAGAAATATGAAAATTAAAAAACTTACAAAAACAAAGTATTGATGAGGATGCAGAGAAACTAATCTTCTCATACCATACTGGTTCTACTTGCACAATGATACAGTCACTTTGGGAAACCATTTGAAGGTATCTTATAATGTTGAACCAGAACACCCCCATCATATGCATTTACCCGATATAAATGAGTGCATATGTCAAAATAACTTATATACATGAATGTTCATAGTAGCATTATTAATAGACCCAAAATGGAAATAACACAAAGATCATAAAATGATTCATAGATCGGGCAAGGAGAAGAGCATGCCCAGGGTCCTAGGCAGGAGCCAAAGGCAGCCCCTTTGCCCAGAAGCAGGGAAGGAGTGTGCCAAAAACACCACTTCTGTACAGGTAGCTCACAACAGCCACTGCCACAGACACGGCTGCTGCAAAAGTAGCTTGATGCCACAGCAGTAGCCACAGCCACCATGCAGGTGGCCCACCAGCCACTCAACTGCATTGATAAAAGGAGAGTCACCAGCAGAGACTAGAAAAAGAGGAGGATGATTTTCTCCTCAAAGCCCACTCCAGAGTAATAGAAGCAACTGCTCTACCAGGTGACCAGACATCAATGTAGAGATATTAGAAACATCAAAATCTGAGAAAATATGGCACCTCCAAAAGAGTACAGTAATTCTCAAATACCAGATCCTATCCATTTCTGCAGGAAACCCTTGAAATGACTGAAAAGGAGTTTTAAGCAACAATCTTAAGGAAACTCACCAAGATACAGAAGACTCAGCTAGACAACATAATGAAACAAGAAAAAAATTCAGGATATGAAGGAGGAAATTTACAAAGAGATTAATACCTTAAAAAAGAATATAGCAGAACTCATGAAACTGAAAGATACACTTGTCAAAATAATAAACACAACTGAGAGCTTAAGCATCAGGCTAGGACAGCCAAAGAAATTAATTCTGATCTTGAAGATGGTCTTTTCAAAATAACCCAGGCAGACTATAAAAGGGAAAAAAGAATTCAAAAAATGAAGAAAATCTAAGAGAGCTAGCAGACAACCTTAAGCACACGAACATGCAAATTATGGGTGTTCCAGAAGGAGAGGAGAAAGGAAAAGTCATGGAAAACTAATCAATGAAATAACAGAAAACTTCATAGGTGTAGGGAGAGACTCAGACCTTCAGATCCAGGAGGCTGAAAGATCTCCAAACAGATTCAATCCAAAAAGATCTTCTCCAAGACACATTATAGTCCAACTGGCAAAGCTCAAAGACAAAAAGAGAATCTTAAAAGAAGCAAGAGAAAAGCATCAAGTAACCCATAAGGGAGCCTCTATCAGATTAACAGCAGACTTCTCAACAGTAACTCTACAGGCAAGAAGAAAATGGGATGATATATTCAAAATGCTAAAAGAAAAAACCTGCCAGCCAAGAATACTATACCCAGCAAGGCTATCTTCAGAAATGAGGGAAAAATAGCATATTTTCCAGACAAACAAAAACTGTGAGAGTTTGCCACAACAGCCCTACAAGAAATCCTTAAGGAAGTCCTGCATCTGGAATTCAAAAAATGATAACCACTACTATGAATACACAAGAAAGAACAAAACTCACTGCTAGGAAAAAAAAAAAATGAAAACGAGGAGAAAGAAACTAAATCTTACCATCACAAAAAACCATAATGACAATGTAATAATGACCCACATTATTTCTAATAGTAATTTCAGTCCTCTCTTTTTTTTTTCTTGGTCAATGTAGATAAAGGTTTGCAAATTTTGTTGATATTTTTAAAGAATCAACTTTTGATTTTGCTGATTTTCTGTATTGTTTTCTAATTTCTTATTTCATATATTTCTGTTGTAATATTTGTTATTTCCTACTTATACTTGCTTTTGGCTTAGTTTGCTTTTTTTCTGTTTTCTTAAGGTAGAAGTTTGTATTACTGGTTTGAGATTTTTCTTATTTTTAATATTGGAGTTTACAAGTATAAATTTTCCTCCAAACACTGCATGAGCGCTGCATCCTATAAATTTTGATATGTTGTGCTTTGATTTTTATCTCTAAGTACTCTCTAATTTCCCTGTGATTTTTCTTTACCTACTATTTATTTTTGAGAGTGTTTAATTTCCACACCTTTGTGAATTTTCTAAATTTCCTACTGTTATTGTGGTCAGAGATCATATTTCCTATGATCTTAGTCTTTTAAAATGTATTAAGATTTGTTTTGTGGCCATTTTTTTTAAATGTTGAGAAAAAATAATAAATAAAATGGATCACAGATGAAGAAATTGTGGCATATTCATACTTGGAATATATCCAGTAATAAAAAGGAATGAATTGCAGGTGTATACACCAACACGGATGAATGACAGAAGAAGACTAAGTGAACAAAGCCAGACACAAATGTGATAAAGGGCAAATTAGTAGTTGCCTACAAACAGGGTTTAATCAACTGCAAAGGGACAAGAGAGGACATTTGAGGTACTGAGAGTTACTTGATTGTGTTATGAGTCACGCAAGTATACATAATTGCCAATATTGTCACATTGCACATTTCAAGTGGGACAATTTATTGTACATAAATTATGCCTCAAAAAAGTTAACAAAATACATATGAGAAAATGGAATAAATCACATGAAATCACCATTAAAATTCTCTAATTATGAGACTATTTTGTCTTTGTATTACAAGAGATAGTGAATGAATTAATTAGCATGGGCCCCACCCATTTTTTTTTTACTACAGATAAATGAATCAAAAATGCCATGCTAAAATCAAGCATAAAGTCATTGATGTCTGCACTTTCCTTCCAAAGCTTCAAATGATTCAGAAAGAGAAAGTTGACTAATCATATGAAATTTAATAGCTTGTTAAATTTAAAATTGAAGTTTATTATTAGCATATTCTTCCTTTAAAATTGTGATATTCTTTATGTTTTTACCTGACTTATCACTTCCCTGACCCCTCCCTCTCTCCCCCACTCTCTCTAGTATCCTTAGGTTTTTGGAAAGGAAAGCCATCAANGACAATTTATTGTACATAAATTATGCCTCAAAAAAGTTAACAAAATACATATGAGAAAATGTAATAAATCACATGAAATCACCATTAAAATTCTCTAATTATGAGACTATTTTGTCTTCGTATTACAAGAGATAGTTAATGAATTAATTAGCATGGGCCCCACCCATTTTTTTTACTACAGATAAATGAATCAAAAATGCCATGCTAAAATCAAGCATAAAGTCATTGATGTCTGCACTTTCCTTCCAAAGCTTCAAATGATGCAGAAAGAGAAAGTTGACTAATCATATGAAATTTAATAGCTTTTTAAATTTAAAATTGAAGTTTATTATTAGCATATTCTTCCTTTAAAATTGTGATATTCTTTATGTTTTTACCTGACTTATCACTTCCCCAGCCCCTCCCTCTCTCCCCCACTCTCTCTAGTATCCTTAGGTTTTTGGAAAGGAAAGCCATCAATGACAAGCATCATTGTAACTCTTTCATCATTATTGAGTCATTGCTTTATTCATCTGAAAAAAATTTACTCAGTGCTTGAGTGTAAGGGGCAATACAAAGAGGAATGTGGTTATTTAGGAGTCAGCCACGTAAGCAAGTAAATGTAAGCTGATCTAGAGGAACATATATGTATTCTTATATAAAACATTAAACATATATGCCAGTCTTTATTGAACACTGCCTGTCAGACACCATTGCAGCTGCTTCACAGGAATTATTTCATTTATCCTCCCAACAACCCTATAATATAGGTTTATATTATTATCTTCCTTTTATAGATGAGAAAATGGAGGCATGAAGAAAATAAGAAATATGGCCAAGCTATGCATAAATCCCATGTTCTTTCTGCTATGGCATGTGTTGCCTATGCTATATAGCATGGGAATCTCAAAGGTAAATAAAGGAATAAATAAATAAAACTAAGTAAGAAGCATTGTTTCTGCCTTTAGGCATCTTACAGTCTAAAACACAGGTACTTTGACAGTCTTAGAGAATAATTAAAAGCTACACTAGGTCCATGTGTGTGAGTATGTGTCTGTGTGCATAACAAGTAGGTATAATGACAGGTAATGGCACCACTTAAAATACAATGGCCACAATTCAAAACTGGATATTCAAATTAGAGTTGTTTCTGCCCTTTAGGAACCTTTCTGAGTTGTCAAAAATCTGATTAGGAAAAGTTTTGCTTTATTTTTAAAAGCTTCTATATTATTTCTTTTATTATAAACTACTTAAAGATAGGTACAATGCCACATAAGTACTTTAGGTCCCCACAATGTCTTACTAAAGCTAACATGAAAATATTGTTTAAGTTGAGTACATGGATGTGTTAGGTTTTTAGGAAACAGAAATAAGCAGGCATTTGGGTTCTGATTCTTAATAACCCTCATTTACTTTAGTCTAACTTTGGTAGCCCTTGTTTCCTAAGACTTCCATTCTAATTAAATTCACACTAAAGTTTCAAGTTTATAAGAAAGACTGCAGAAAACACTCAATGTGCTTGTCACACAGGTGGCTTCAGGGAGAATCATTTCAACCTAAAACCCAAGAGATTGGTCTGAGGCCCAGGAAAAGAAAACAAAAAAAGGAAAGAAAGAAGGGGGAAGGAAGGGAGAAAGGGGGGAAGGAGAAAGGAGGGGAGAGAGAGAGAGGGAGGGAGGGAGAGAAGAAGGAAAGGAAAGGAAAGGCAGAGAGAGAGAGAGAAAGAAAGGAGAAGGAAGGAGGGAGGGGAAGAAGGAAAGAAAGAAGGGAAGAAGGAAATTCTACTTCTCCAGACTCTGAGGTTCTGAGCAAGCGGTCTCCAACCAGAAGTTTGTTTCTCATGCATTCATCACTTCTGTGCTTCATCTTGGCCATGGACTCTTAGTCAAATCATTCATCTCTTTGCATCCTAATTTTCTCATATGCAAATTGTAGATAATTGCAATGATCCCAATCTTTCCAGGCTGCTGCAAGGCTTAACTGAGACAATTTGCATGAAAGCAACTGAAAATCTCTAAAATATACTCACCTATTGTGGGAATGTGTGTTTTTTTTGGGGGGTGGGGGTTAAAAAGATTATTTGGGCTTTTTTTTTAAGCTTCTATTTAGTTTTGTTTTTTATTGAAACATAATTGTAATATCTGTGGGGTACAGCATTGAATATCCATACCTGTGTGCAATGTGATGCTCAAATCAGGATAATTAGTATATTCAACATTACACAGTGTAATCATTTTTTGTGGCCCTTTACCAGTTTAAACAGGGCAACAGCCAAGTTCATGGGGAATAAGTGTAGAACTTCACCCTGTGTGAAACTTGACTTGCTCTGATTCCTCCCCTAAACAACCTGAAAGTTGGGTGATCTAACAGGAAAGGTAAGTGACCCTCAAAATCAGGATGAAATGAGATTCCAAAGATGGGAGGAGAGTGGAAATAGGGAGAGGCAGCAGAGAGACTGTTTAATGTTCAAAACCAGTGCCAAGCTAAATTAGAAACATGAGCCACGTACCTGTAACTTACCTCATCGGTATATAATTTGTAACCTGAGATCCCCTCATAGAGAAGTAAAAATAGCAAGGCTCTCCAGCAGGCCTGTGCTCTTCTGAGTACCAGGGGCAGTGTGGGGAGGGCCAAGGGAAGGATAAATGACCAGGCAGAGAATGTCAAACACAGGGTCTTGGAGACCACACCTTCTCCCCTACCACCTGGGTGATGGCATGGGGAATACAGCCAAGAGAGGTGGCATCAAGGGCCTGACAAGAAAACCTGTGCAGGGAGGAGGACCAGCTAACTTAGAGTAACCCATTTTTGATTTTTTGTTTCCTGTCATAGGCCCTATGACATGTCCTCAAAGTGAAGTGTCATTGAAGGTCCAAGCCTACCCGATCCTGCCATGGTCAAGGCAAGTACACACGTCTATGAAAAGCAAGTACTCATGCAGCAGCACAGCAGATAGGCCTGCTTTCCAAGGCACGTAGCTGGCCTCTAGCCCCATGGAAGAAATGATCTGCTAGACAGTTGCCTCATTGTCAGTAAATATATTTCCCCCCCCCAAGCGAGTGAACGCATGAACCTCCAAAGAACAGCTGGGTCCCCTCCTCAGTTTAGAGTCTAGTTCCTCTCACATCAACTTTATACCATGTTATGTCATTCATTGTGCAAGTGATTAAGGAAGGCTTTGTCCTCCCATAACTTTTACTATGTGGAGAAAGAGACCAAGTAGAAAGGGGATGAAGCTGATTTTTAATTAATTAAAAAATCTGTGCCTGGGCATGCCTTTCAGCATTCTTTGCAATGATCATATATTAGATGCTATTAACGTAATGCATGCGATTTTAAGAATTTCTAATGTTGAATCAAACCTGTTTGCTAAGTAAATCTCACATCCATTAAAAATAAATAAATAAAAAGAAAAAAGAAAAAGAAAAATTAGATCAAAAAGAGAAAATGTTAGATCATAGGATGATCCTAGAATTTCAAATCCTTTTAATAAAACAAAACAAACAAACAAAAATCAACCCAAAACATTAAATAATCAGGATCCTGTGACTAAGCAAATTTCCCTCTAATATTTTAAGTGTGTTTTAGTCCTAATTTGTAAAACTCCATTTGTTCGTGTACATGGGTTTTGTTCATTCACTTTGCAGGAACCCAGATATTCTTCCTGTTGCCATCTGAAGAGAAGGTATTTCTTTTGTTTTAATCTGACTCTTGTTTACAAGTAGAGTTATCAAAGCTTTATTATGAAGAATCACCAAGAGAGAAGGTCTGTAAACTCTCATTTGCTTCCCAAAAAAGAAAGCAACAGGGAACAACACAACAGAACAGAAACAGGGAACAGATGACCATACAGACCTGGATTTGAATCCTGGCTTTGCCTCATAAGCATGTTGTATAACCCCCAAGAGGCTTAAATAACTTTCTGGACTTCATTTAGTTTCCTTTCCTGTAAAAATGGGAAGAGTAGTGCCTACTATATTGGGTTATTTTAACGATTCAACAAAACGGCATATGGTAAGAGCCCCTAGAACCCCACTGTCCAACAGAAATAGAATATAAACCACACATGTAATTTTAAACTTTCTGATAGCTACATATTAAAAGGCAAAAAGAAACTGTCAAAATTCATTATGACATATTTTAGTTAATGAAATATGAGGGTACTTCAAAAAATTTATGTAAAGATATGTATTATCTTACGATTCTATTTTTCCACGAACTTTTTGAAGTACCCTCGTATATCCAAAATATTATCATTTCAAGACTTAATCAGTAGAAAAGCTTATGTTAATAAAATATTTTACGTTCACTTTTTTCCTACTCAGTGAAATAAGCCAGTGTACATTTCACACTTAAAACACACTTCAATCCAGACACTAAACTTTCATAGGAAATGCTTGATCTATATTTAGATTTCTTAAAATTTACAATCCAAAAAATAGGTTTACATACCCAAGTTGCTCTAAAAGCACTTAAAAGTTTTCCAGTACCAAATCAAGTATCAGTATTTTAAATTTAAAATAGTTAAGATTAAATAAAATTTTAAAGTCAATTCCTCAGTCATACTAGCCCACTTTTAAGTGGCTGATAGCCACATGTGGCTAGTGGACACTGTATGAAACTTGAAGCCCTAGAGCAATGCCTGGCACTTTGTAGGTGCTCAGTGAATAAAATACTTTATTCTGCCAACTAATATCTTACCTGAATCTGAAGTTTGCTTAGCAGTGAAGTTCCAACATTGAGAGCAATGTTAATAATATCAATGACAGGCATGTCCTAGGCTGAGACCCAAGTATTAAGGTGGCATAATTTCTATTTGCCAACTCACATTTTACTCAAAATGGTCTTCTGAAATTGCAGCCGTCAAGCTACTGGTTTTTTAAAATTCATTTCTGTTCTACCTACTGCTCAATCTATACACTCCTGGCTTTCCCTATCTCAGATGACGAATAGTAATACCAATGTCTCTATTGCATGTAAAATATAAACATACAAGAGAGAGAATCAGTTTCACTAATCAAACACAACTGCTTTGTAAATTTATGAACTCTTGGGCTAAATAAACATATCCCTGTTCCCCTACCCAGAGTAAATAGGTGAGCTAAATACATAAATAAATGGCATTCAAATAGGAAAGAAATAAAATAGTCTCTGTTTGCTGATGACATGATCTTGTATATAGAAAACTCTAAAGACTCTACCCAAAAAAATTTTTTAGAACTGATAAATGAATTAAGTAAAGTTGCAGGATACAAAATCAACACACAAAAATCAGCAACATTTTTATACACTAACAATGAACCATCCAAAAAAAAAAAAATTAAGCAGTGTATTAGTCAGGTTCTCCAGACAAACAGAGCCAACAGGATATGTATATAAATATATGACAGGGGATTTATTAGAACTGGCTCATGTGATTCTGAAAGCTCAGAAGCCCCACAATAGGCTGTCTGCAGACTAGATGTCAGAAGTGTGATTCAGTCCAAGTCTGCTTTTTTTCCTGGATTTCCATGGAACTAAAGTCTTCATTTCTAGAGGTGACATGAGTGAGTATATTGGTCTATTTTCTGTCACTTATAACAGAGTACCTGAAACTGGGTAATTTGTAAAGAAACAAAATTTATTTCTTACAGTTTCTTAGGCTGAGAAGTCCACAGTCCAGGGGGCACATCTGGTGAGGTCCTCTTTATGGATGGGAACTTACTACAGAGCACTGTGGTAACACAGGGTATCCGTGGTGAGAATGGCAAGAGTTCTTCCATGTGCTCTTCTTATAAAGCCACTAGTCCACACCCATGATAACTTATCACTCTACAAATGGATTAATTCGTTCATGAGAACATAGTCCTCATGATCCAGTCGAATATTAAAGGCCCCACCTTTCAAATACCATGTTTGAATTTCCCACCCTCTTAACATTGTTACAATGGGGATCAAGTTTACAACATATGATTTTGGGAGGACACATTCAACCCACAGCAAGAAGACAGTACTATTCACAATAGCATCAAAAAAATAAAAATTAAAATATTTAGTAATAAACTTAATCAAGGAGATAAAAGATCTATACACCAAAACGTATAAAACATTGATGAAAAAAATTAAGGAAGAGACAAATAGATGAAAAGATAGTTTGTATTCATGAGATGGAAAAATTAATATTGTTTAAATGCCCATACTAACCAAAGTGATCTAAAGATTCAATGCAATTCCTATCCAAATTTCAATGACATTTTCACAGAAATAGAAAAAACTATCCTAAAATTCATATGGAACCATGAAAGACTTCAAATAGCCAAAGCAATCTTGAGCAAAAAGAACAAAGCTGAAGACATCACATTATCTCACTCCAAAATATATTACAAAGCCATAGTATTCAAAGCAACATGGTAATGGCATAAAAACAGACAAAACAACCAATGGAACAGGATAGAGAGCCTAGAAAAAAATGTATACATTTAATGTTTATTGATTTTTAACAAAAGTGCCAAGAACACACTATGGGAAAAGGACAGTCTCTTCAATAAATGGTGTTGGGAAAACCAGATAGTCACATAAGGAAGAATTACATTGGACCTTTATCACATACCATATACAAAAATCAACTCAAAATGAATTAAAGACTTAAATATATGACCTGATATTGTAAAAGCACTAGAAAAAAATAGGAAAAGCTGCATGGCATTACTGTGGGCAATGATTTTATAGATATGACCACAAAAGCAAAAATAGGCAAATGAGACTGCATTACACTAAAAAGCTTCTGCACAGCAAAGAAAATAATTAAGAGAGTGAAGAGACAACCCATGATGGGTATTTTTGCAAACCATATATTTGACAAAGGGCTAATGTACAAAATATACTAGGAACTCAACAGTAAGAAAACAACTTAATAGTAAGTAAATTTAGAAAATGGGCAGAGGACCGGAGTAGACACAGAAATGGCTAACAGAAAAAAAAAAAATGTTCAACATCACTAATTATCAGGGAAAAGCAAATTCAAACCACAATGAGATATCATATCACACCTATTAGAATGACTGTTTTCAAAAAGATGAAGGATAAGTGTTGAAGAGAATGTGGAGAAAAGGGAACTCTTGCTCATTGTTTTTGGAAATATATATTAGTACAGCCATTATGGAAAACACTATGGTGGTTCCTCAAAATACTGAAATTATAACTACTGTACGATACAGTAATCCCATTTCTGAGTGTGTATCCAAAGGAATTGAAATCAGTATGTCGAAGAGATATCTGCACTTCCATATTCATTGCAACATTATTCACAATAGCTAAGATATGGAGTCAACATAAGTGCCCACCAATGAGTGACTGAATAAAGAAAGTGTGGTATATAAATACAATACCATTCAGCATTAGAAAGAAAAGAAAATCCTGTTATTTGCAACAACATAGATGAACCTAGGGTGTCTTGTGCTAAGTAAAATAAGCCAGGCACAGAAAGACACATATCACATGATCTCATTTATATGTGGAAGCTAAAAAAGTTGAACTTGTAAAAGTACTTAAGTTAAACTTATAAAATAGTGGTTGCCAGAGAGGCTGGGGGTGGGGGAGTAAGTGATGGGGAGATGTTGGCCAAAGGGTACAAACTTTCAGTTAGACAGGGGGAATACATTTTTAAGATCTATCACACAGCATGGTGACCATAGTTAATAATAATAAAGTGTGTATTTCAAAATCGCTAAAAGGATAGATTTTATATGCACTCATTGCAACAAAACAAGTATCTGAGGTGATGGTAAAATACCTATATCCAAACATCACATTGTACCCCATGAATAACAATATATATCCATGTGCCAATATCCATATTTACCCTTTTAAAAACACCCCCTGCTGTAATTTCATGAAGAGCTTTCGGAAAGCTGCAGATGTTAGACTGACACTGTCCAATCGATGAAAACATGACCTGCTCTCAAGAAGTCAGGCGGCTAAAAGGGCCAAAGTCCATTCTCTTTTTTTCTTTTTTCCCCTTAAGGATATAAAAATCTGAGAAACAGAAGAAATAGAAGATGTTCCAGTTTGTGCCAGATCATGAGCTCATTCTGTAATCAGAATTTGCTTTCTTCCTGATGATTAGTTCATGACTCTTGCAAGAACTTTGCAACTTGTCATTAGGACCCTGACAATTTCCCCAATTCTCCCCAAAAGACATTGTCGGAGCTGTCACATGTTCCAAAACGCATGGTGCAGAGCTAATATCTCCCTAGATGTCAGAACTGTCTTTTCTTGTGGCCTTCCCAGCATCTCTTCCTCATGCCACTGGTAACGTCTCCCTGATAATCCTTTAGGGGAACTCACATCGGACAAAGTCTGGTGTAACTCTCAATACATTTGCTCTGTTCTCTCTGCCAACAACTGTGTGTTTGACCAAAACTAAACCAATCAGTTTCTCTCTCCAGCAAAGTGTCACAGGAATTCAAAATGGCTCGAACTCTTTTATCCTGACATCTTGTCATCCTAACCTTAAGGAAATTGTCTAAGTTGTCTATAAGTTCTGCCACTAGATGCCAAGAGCTTCCTTTCTTCTTCTCCTTTTCAAGGACTGGTCTGCATCTTGAGGTTTTTCTTCAATCCCACAGTTCCATAGCCTTCAACAAATTCTTCCTTTTTTCCCTCCCCTGAAGTCACTCAGAGTTTGTTTGCTGCCTTGAACCTGTCATTCCTAACTGAAGTAATAGGTAATGTTC
>NW_007728323.1:220125-223237 GCF_000696425.1 Galeopterus variegatus
ACTCAGAGTTTGTTTGCTGCCTTGAACCTGTCATTCCTAACTGAAGTAATAGGTAATGTTCTCTTATTAAAATGAATTCTCTCAGGCTCGTGATTGTTTGGCCAAAATGAACTTGCTGCTCTTTCTCTGATTATGCAGACAGAAAGATGCCTATTAATGAGCTCATAAAGTTGAGTAATAATCGTAGACAATTGCTCTGCAGTCTCCCAAGAGCCCTAATTAGAATCCTTTATTTGTCTCCAACTGAGTCAACCTTCTCTATGGAGGTAAGAATCTTCAGAATATTTTGACATATGGAAAACTCTTCAGAGTGATTTAATTGATAACTGAAAAATACAGCCATGTGGCAAAACCAACTATAGTGGAACTACACACCACACAAATATTTTTGCATTTTCAAGGCAAACTATCCTCAATCTGGAACTTCTTGGTCATGTTTTACCTCTTTTCTAATCTTCATTTTTCTTTATTAAGTTGTATGGCCTTTTATATTTCTCCCTCAACAATTACTCTGGGAAGCCATGGAAGCTTCAAGCTGTCTATACTATATGAAACAAACAAAAATATATTCATACTGAAATGGAAACACTGTCAACAATCAAAATATTTTCAAGTACTTGCCTCTAGACACAGAATACAGTGTGATGTTAATGATGGAAAGATACCGTGTGCTCAGAGAAATACAGGCGTAATTATTCTTCAAGCATGGCACAAAACTACTACCCAAAGTTATATCCAGTGCAGGGTATAAGCCAAAGCCAATTTTTTGACAGTCTACATTACCAGGAATCATTTAAAAATTAAACCTCATAATTCTATTGTTGTCCCCTGTTCCCATTCATATTTCCTCAGTGTTCTTCCCTCTGCAATGTTATTACCAGCTCCCATATTTCAGGCCCCTATTTGATCTTGAGATTAAGCCACAAGTTCTTCTCCTTCCTTATTAGCAGAAGACTTGATTGAGCTTGGGACAACCCATATGTTGCCACATTCTCCCAGTGTATTATCTATGCCTTCTTAATGAGAAATATGCATTTGGAAGTTCCATAAATTGTTTCAGGTCACTCAGGTCACAGTTGAAATCCTGATGCTATAATTTGCAGAGTTGAAGCCCATTGGCCTGTAAAGGTGAGTACAGACTTGAGTACTTTTCCCTGGAGAATAACAGCTACATAGGTCTGACAGGCAATGAAAGAATCTGGCTCATTAAGTCCCCCATTGCTTTCATTCATCTTATTCAGGAGTCCCAATCTTTGGGACTAATGTGGAATGACATTTTTATACTCCAAAAACATTATGGAATAATCTATCTAAAGCACTTTGTATAAACGATAAAGAACTTAACTGTTCACCTCAGAAAAAGGAGTAATTGCTTCAATTTTTTTTTCAGAAATAAAATATGAACGGTCTGAGATTTTACTCTACGTGCAAGCTAACAAATTAGCCTGCTATAGTTTCACAGACAGTGGCAGAAGACATAAGACTTCTGGGTCACAGACAAAGGATTTTATTATTCATAGCACAGCAAACAGCAAGAACAATATAGTTGCAACAGTTTCCTTTGCCCCCAGGTATCACAGGAGTGATACAGAAGGATCCAGTGAGCTGTTACAGAAGAGGACCCCTGAGCTTGGGGAAGCCACATCTTTTATAAGGGGCAGTAGACATGCCTGCCCTTTGCTCTGGAGGGAACATCATCTTTATCATACCAAACTGTAAGGAAACGTGCCCTTCACTCAGGAGGGAGATATCATCTGTCTTCCAAGGCTGTTCACTATTCAAACATCTTCAAAAAAATAGTTCAGAATAAAGGTAATCAGTGCCTTGGTGCACAAGACACTCAGAATCACAAGAAACCCAACAGAGAACTGTCTCTCCACATTACTGACCTATGTCCAATTTTCTATAAAACTTGCTTTTAAATGAATTGTGACCAAAAGCAGGCAAGAGCTATTTAGGCATAGTTCTCAATGAGAGACCTGTTACTTCCCACTTAGAGCATCATTATCTGAGACCTAACTGTCAGTAGGATCTACCTGACTCAGAAATCTCTCCTTAAGGACAACTGCAAAGCTTTGTCTTTTAATTCAAGATACTAAATATGTTCTTTGTGAATAACTTAACCCTACCCTATAGAAGGAACTAGTATAATTTACTAAAAATATATAGGTATATTTGCCATATATTATGGGCACAGAATGGAATTCGACGTGCTATACTAAATATGTTCTTTGTGAATAACTTAACCCTACCCTATAGAAGGAACTAGTATAATTTTAGTATAATTTTTAGTATAATTTACTAAAAATATATAGGTATATTTGCCATATATTATGGGCACAGAATGGAATTCGACGTGCTGACTACTTTGTATACATTACTTTATTAAATCCTTCTAATATCTCTTTGTGTTATTTTCTCCATTGCTGATATGAAAAAACCAAGGCTCAAAAATGAATTGCCCAATGTAACTAGTAAATGGCAAGATTAGAATTTGAACAGAGGTCTGGCCAACCCCAAATTCAGGTGCTTATCTATTATGCTTCATTGCTTCTCCAAATAGTTACCTAGTGCTTAAATATATGTGATGACACAGAAAAAAATATCATAAAGGCATCAATACAATGAGGGCTATTATTAACTATCAATTCTATCTTTCTAAGGTATTGGTAAAACCCTTAATTGGAAACAGCCAGTGACATATCTTAGTTCTGCAACTCAGAACTGAGCTGGAATTAAAGATCCTCACTTTAACCTCATTCCTACATCCTTAGAGCTGTAATGAGATTCATCCATGAAGATGTGCCCAGTCAAAAGGGCTACTATATCTTATATTCCAGAGAATAAAAATGAGGTCCCATAGATCACTGGCCAAAATCAACTTGCTGACTTTTCTTGCATAGTACTCATAAAAATATAATAATAGTCCAGTAACAGATTCAGATAGTGTGTGTTCTGAGACATATGTTCATCATCTATGACCAACAAATTCACATTCTCTCTATGATCTACACTGGCTCCTTGGAACTTATCAATTTTTCGTCCAAGAGGTGATATACCAAACCAAACGTTAACATTAAATTGGAAACTCAGGGTGGAATGGAAACCAATA
>NW_007728323.1:223730-268826 GCF_000696425.1 Galeopterus variegatus
TGATATACCAAACCAAACGTTAACATTAAATTGGAAACTCAGGGTGGAATGGAAACCAATATCACTTCTTCATCAAAAAATTTAATAGACACTGAGTCCAAACCTTGATTAACAAAGAGAGTGGCCATTAGACTGACGTTTTATTATAATGCCAGACCACTCCAGGTCAACAGGAACAAAGCAAACACCCCTCCAGGCAAAAAAAAACTGAAGAACATTACTCTGAAGAATAAGACATGTGTCTTGGTAAAAGAAAAATATTCTTTCATCGACATGGTTAGATGGTCTTGTCTTTAAGAAAAAAAAAACTGTCTACTTTTGAGAAAATGTTTACTTACTAGCTCAACTAGAAAGGAACCAGCATGTCACTGCTGGAAAGTTTGAAAAGAAATTTGAATCTGTATCCATGCTTGCCATCACTCATGGGACAGAAGTCCACCCTTCTGTGTTCTGCCCCCGCTTTGAGGGACAGCTAGAAGTAATACCTTCCTGGCTAAAGTGCAGGGTGCTACTTTGATTTGCCAGATTCAGAAAGGAGCAAGACTTTGTGCTATGGGAGAGGTGGCAATGTCCCTAGGAAGTCCTTAGGGAAGTCACAGTGAGAGATCTGAAAAGGAGACATGTGGAGTGTGAGTACAAACCTTAAGACAGGAGAGTCTGTCTGGGATGCAGGGCATCCCCACAGAGGGCTACCTCCTTATGAAGAGCTAAAGCTTAGGAAGNCTGGGATGCAGGGCATCCCCACAGAGGGCTACCTCCTTATGAAGAGCTAAAGCTTAGGAAGACTTTCCTTTGAGATAGAAAGTTGTATCAGCTAGACTTGTAATTTTTGTTCCTCCTATATTATACTATCTGTCTGAAATTGTCCGAACCCTTCAGTAGAGAACTTTGCATGTGCCTGTGAATTCTGATGGGTGAGACTTTTGGAGACTGAAATGACAGGACTCCACTCCATTTCCTACCAGACTTGAATATAGAAGGGGACTGTAACCCTCCGATGGCTCAGTTACAGTCATTGGTTAGTGATGACCCTGGACCCTGCAATCATGCTATGCAGAGAACAACCTGTGAGTATTCCCAAGCCTAGTGAAGGCAACTTTTGCAAGAGGGCTTCACTGACCCTAGGCTATATCCCCAAGGGTCAAAATCCAGCTTTTAAGGTACATAGTGTACTGCTATTGCTGTACTCCTTTCTGTCCCTTTTTGCCATTGCATTCATTTATGCCAATTCTGCATTTGCAAAGTGGTGGAAACCAGAAATGATAGGAAGCAAATGCCCCTTGTTCTAATAGAAGATACTTTATGGACATATTTGCCCATATACCCCTTGCCAGGAAGAAAATGACTTTCAAGAAAAGTTCTTCTTGGTTCTCTGAGATTTTACTTAATTACTCATGTTAATTTTTGTGTGTGTATGTGTGTTTTAGAAAGCAAGGATGAATTAATGAGGGAAATTATTAAGGAAGAGAAGACAACAAGGAGCTAATATTTAATCTCTCTTTAGGTGCCTTATCTAAGCTGATTTAATAGTTCATTCAACCAAGCATGAGTACACCAATTCAAAAAACAAAACAAAACAAAACAAAAAAGGCTCAGAAATTTTAGATAATGCACTCAAACTCATGTAACTATTCAGGGCAAACAGGATTTAAACTTAGGTGTGAGCCTAAACCCCACAAAACTCCATGAATGCATTTTATATACCAGAGATATAAAATATCCCATGATAGGCTCTTGTGAATGTATCTTTGGAGAGTTTTTCAAGAAACAGAGAAGAGAGATTTGGAGCTGGGGAGATAAAATAATTTCTGTCAGATATATAGCTCCCCCAGCGTCTCTGCAGATAAAGCAGTGCTCCATCCAACTCCATAGTGCATTTCTTTAACAAAAACATTCCACATCGTGGCCAGTTATTCCCTCAGACAAACCAATCCTTACTAAAAGAACTCCAGGGATTTGTCAGGTGATCTAAAATTTCTAACCCAGGTCAGACAAAGTTAGCAAAATCTAGGGCCAGAGACAGGTATAAGAATGTCTGGGGCAGTATTGTTTCCAGATCTTTTCACCAGGCACTGAGGGTGTCACGCAATCCTGCAGTTAACAATATTTAATTACTATCTCCCCGGGTTCTGGGGATCATTAACATACAAATAATTGTTCAGATGTTCTTGTCAACAGCAAAGTGGTGAAAACCAGAAATGATGAGAAACAAGAAGACAATGAACAGGGCTTTTAAATAAAGGTGTTGGGGATAGGGGGGAGTGGGATTCGCGGCTAGTAGTTGGCAGGGAGAAGCCAGGGAGGCACAGTGATATTTTCTGTTTTCCAGTGTGCAACTTAAGATGTCAGCGGAAGACTTCCCATTATCCCAAGGGTCTCTGTTCTATTCGCTGTCTGACTTTCCACAGCCTGAGCCCAGAGATCAGAAGGTTATTAAGGAAAAGCAATGCTTACAAGCCAAGGCTCCACGCCAGTCTGGATAGCAGTTCAGGAGATTGTTTTCTCCAATGGTTCGACAGAAACATTATGAATCCCGAGAGTTTAATGTTCTTGAAAAAATTAGTGAGGGGATTATGAAATGTGCACACCATGAAATGTTTCACCTAATCTCAAGGCTCTAGTTAATTATATTTATTGAGTGGTTACTATGTGTCAGGCATTCTGCTAGGTGCTTCTTGTGTTACATAAAAATATCTAATCTTCATCAAAAAAAAAAACTATTCTCGTTTTACTGACAAGGAAACTGAGTCTCAGAAAGGTTAAGAACTGGACAAACACCAGTCAGTGGTACAACTGGGTTTCAAACCCAGGTTAGTTTGACTCCAAAGCCAGTGCATGTACCATTAAGTCAACAGCTTCTAGAGTGTGTGCACACAGGGGTAAAAGGGGGTGGAGGTTGGGAACTTTTTCACTAAAACAACCCTTAGAGGCAAAGAAATTAATAATATATCTGTAGTTGTGCACTTTCAAGCATCAGTGGTGAGATCCGAGAGGATTTTCAACAACAGCGAGGAATCTTAATAGCCCTGGGTGTGATGCCAGCCAGGTCTGGGGCCAAATCTCTATGTATTAGCTGCACCCAGAAGGTAAAGAACTATGGGCCAAGCATTTGTAAACACAGCAAAATATATCTTTTGCCTCCAACATCTCTGTCCCAAAGCTGATCAGAAAACTGACACCAGCCCAGTTTTCAAGGAGAGTAGCAAAGACTCATCCAGAGATCGCTGAGCCCCTTCCACCCAGGTGCTTGGGATTTTGTTGACTGAGCAGTCTTCCCACCCCACCTGCTTTCACAGTTGATGGAGTTCATGGTTTTGTGCTCAGGGTTATGGGCTCAGGTGACCCACCCACCCCACTTCCCTGTCCTGGATAACTACATTCCGAGCATATCCCAGAATAACTGTCTTGAGGAGTACTGTCCTCTTTTCCTTTGTGTTCCTGATGTCACATAAGGAGTCAGAAGTCCTTTTACAGATGAACTGGCCTCATCTTTCATTCATTCCACTCACACCATACTTCACTCCAATCCCCAAACATACCTCACAGTTTCCAGTTCAAGCCTTTGTTCATGCTGTTTCTTTTCACTGAGTAGCCAAATACTGTCTCCATTGAATTAAATGCAAACACATTCATTCTCTTTTTAAGCATCAGACAATCCGTCTTATTATGGTAAATGCTGGATTAGAGAACTTGGCTTGGACGTGTGACCCAAATCTAGACCTTGAGACTCACCTAAGGGGAGAGTCTGAAACCATTCCAGAAAATGCAATCAAATTGCATAAAAACTGCTGAAAATCACTTTCCATTTATTATTATACTTTGTGGTGAGGAAAAATAAGATAATTAAATTTGAGAATTGGATTTTCTCTGATAATCAGGGACTGGGGATCATTTCAAGCTGGCTGCTTTAATGTATCTCAAACCTAGAAATGTGACAGCTTCACCCCTGCTCATTAATTTATATGGAAGTTTGCTCATTAATTTAAATACAAGTTTTTACTAGGAAATTTACTACCCTGACCTGTTGCTATAGCCTCAACATATTTAAAAATAATAACTGGGAAAAATGTATAACTGTGATATTATGGGTGACTATTACACTGAATGCCATATTCACAAGTTTAAAATAACAATAGTTAACATTTATTTAGCAATCGCTACATGCCAGATACTGTTCTACGTACTTCAAAGAGATTAATTCATTTATTCCTATTCATTACTTCATTTATTCCTATGAGGTTGGTACTGTAATTATCCCCATGATGTAGCTTAGGGAACTGAGTCCTTAGAGGTCAAAGGCATTGCCCAGGGACATGTGCAGCTGTGATTCTGAGCCCAGGTCTGGGATTCAGGCCTCAGAGTTCCTATTCTTAATACTACATGACTCAAGTCTTCACTTTTCAGATCCTCCAACATTAAACTATGATTAATTTTGCTTCTGCTAGCCTGCTATAAAATCCAATAATGCCCAAGTATTAGTGACAAGAAGTACAGATTAAATAAGGTTTACTTATTCGTTCATTCTTGAGTCGGGTAACATGTATCCATTCTCTTCGAAGGGTGGGCAGTTCTGTGCCAAGTACACAAGAGATGAAAATGCATAAGACAGTTCTGGTTTCAGGGAACTCACTGTCAAGTGGTGAAGCTCTAAGAAATCTGAAGTTTATAACCAACTGCTTCATTCTCCTTGCTCTCTTCTAACATCTTCCTGCTTCCCACCCTCTGCAGCCTTCTGACTTTAACGTCACTCCAGGTAACCTAGTCGAGAAATCTGAAGTTTATAACCAACTGCTTCATTCTCCTTGCTCTCTTCTAACATCTTCCTGCCTCCCACCCTCTGCAGCCTTCTGACTTTAACATCACTCCAGGTAACCTAGTCATTTAATATGAAGTAGTTCAAAAAGTTCATGAAAAAATAGAATTAAAAAATTATACGACTCTTTCCATGAATTTTTTGAAGTATCCTCATATTGTTAGCAATACTGGAAAAACATAGTATAAAAAGAACCTAATTACTATTATACTATTGACTTCGATGCAAATTCTCATCCAATCCACACTTATTTACATGCCAGGTTCATTGCAGCTTGATTTGCACTGAGAATGCTATTCACAATGACGTGCAAAGGAGGCATCGTTAGTCACCACTTTTTCAGAGCAGGAAACTCAGTGAAAGTCAGGTAAGTTAGGTGGCTTTCCCAGGCCACAGTAGTAGAGCCAAGAATTATCTCACTGGAACATCCAAACACTTTCCAGCAGGCTGTGGTGCCTCTTCTTTAAACAATCTTTACGTATCCAGTCTTTTTTTCCTGAATGCAGTTTGGCTTTGAATTTCCTCCTTTCTTTCCTAGGTAAGGCAGGTTGAGTGATCTCCTGTGATGCCATATACATAACGTTGGACTCCACTGACTGAGAAGGAAACTGGAAGTTTCCCTTTGCCTGCCTTCCGGTTATGGCTGGGGTGAGCCTGAAGGGGCCAGATCCCTTCTTCTCTAAACGTTGGACTCCACTGACTGAGAAGGAAACTGGAAGTTTCCCTTTGCCTGCCTTCCGGTTACGGCTGGGGTGAGCCTGAAGGGGCCAGATCCCTTCTTCTCTAATCTGAGACCCATCCTGGCCCCCTTAGAGATTTCCAGAGCCAAATCCACTTCCCAAGCAGCATGCAGCTTCAGCCAAGGCCATGAGTCTGTGTAGGAGCATATGTCTCTGTCTTAGTCCACTCAGACTGCTATAATGAAATATTATAAACTAGGTGGCTTATAAACAACGGAAATTTATTTCTCACACTTCTGGAGGCTGAGAATCCAAGATCAAGGCACCAGCAGATTTGGTGCCTGGCGAGGGCAAGAGTTCTGGTTCAAAGATGGTGCCTTCTAGCTGTGTCCTCCACATGGAGAAAGGGATGAACGAAATCCCTTGAATCTCATTCGTAAGGGCAGTAATCCCACTTCTGAGGGCTTGGGTCACATTGACTTTAATCACTTCCCAAAAGGCCTCACTTCCTAAAACGATCACCTTGAAGGTGCAGATTTTAACACATGCGTTTTGGTGGGACACAGACATTCAGACTGTAGCATTCTCTATGTGTATGAGTAGGGGTCTATCTGACAGTTCTTTTGCCCCAACCATGGGGTATGTTCCCACATTCTCCAGCTCGTGAGCTCAGCAGCACTGCAGCAGCCCAGGGCTGCTCCCCAGCTGTCCTCCCTCCCTCTTCACAGGACAAACTTGTGGCTACCACTCCCTCCTTGAGGAGGCTGGGGCCAGGGAAGACGGGGTAGGGCCAACCCAGCATGCCTGCCTCTCCTCTCAGGTACAGTAATACAGTCTGGCTGTCCTTTTTTGAGCTGCTCACTATAAATTACCATGGCATTTCCTATTTCAACATCTTTTATTTAAGCCTGGAATGCAAATGTCATTCTTGTTCAATTTTCCCACTTAAATATGAAACAATCGGGCTATAAAATTCTTTCAGTCACATTCTTAACTGCATTTCGTCTAATAACAAAGCTGAATCTACCCCTGGGCATTCAAAATAGATGACCACCTCTATGAAAGAAAAAGGGGCAGAAAGAGTAGGGAAGGACCCTTTTATACCTCGTCTTGAACCTGAATACTTAACATTGAATTCTGCCTTCACCATGGCCTGAGTCTGCTTTTCAGGACTATGAATTTCAGAGATGTCATGGCATACCATTTGTCTTTGTGAGTTTGTGCTTTTCCACACACACATGCACACACAGCCTTCTAACTTCTCTCAGAATACATGTAATAATTAGTTCCAACATTTCTTAAGAGTGTATGAGTGTTAGGCACTTTAAATACATTATCTCAATAAACACTCAAAATGACATAATTATTCCCATATAAAAAATGAAGAATCTGCACCTAAGCAAGGCCACATAACCTGCCAATGTAACAAATACATACCCCAAATAAGAGTTGGGACTGGGGATTTAAATACAAGGCTGTACTTTTAACCACCATAGTAGGCTGCCAGTCAATGTACAAACAGAATTACTTGCTCCAGTTGGAAAGTACAGTGGAAAAGTATAAGTGAATTAACCTTTATTGAGGACCTACTATGCACCTGACACGTGACACTATTAAACATTTCAGGTGTTTCAAACAATTTAAGTTTGCAGGATCAGGGGTTAATTGTATCCAGGTAGCTGATGTTTATAGATTTGTAACTTATTATAAGGGGAATATTATATCATATTTCATGATAAAAAATGCTGTGACTGATTTCAAAGATGACGTTAGCCTTAGGTAGTTTATTAGGTGAAAGGCTCTCTCTACTCCCCTATTTCTTTCACACTGACTTCTAGGATTCTGTGCTACAACTCGGTCATATAAGATAGACTTTATCTTGTTATTTCTATAACAAATGACTAAATTATGGATTTTTTGAGAGTACACATCATCTCCTTAACTCCTAGTCTACTGTCTGAAACTGAAATAAGTTCAAATAAATGTTGGATGAATGGATATATATTTCTGGGAAGTACTGACATTTTCAATCCCAATACCTTCATGCAAGTTTTCATTAAGTGGGTCCCTTGTTTGCCTGTATCAAATTTATCTCACATATTTATTAAATCTATTCATCAGCACCTCCTAGACTTCTTGAATCAGAATCTCTGAATTGAATTTCAGAGGTCAGCATTCTAAACAGGTGGTGATACCAAACCATATGAAGTTTGTGACCTATGCTGTGGAGCAAATCAGCTTAGCACACAAACTTTCCTGGGAAAATGCAGGCCGAGGGTAAGCTTGGGACCTCCAGTCCTTTGAAGGGCACTAAATAAAAGTAAAGAGCAGGAAAGAGAACTTCCACATCAACATCCACCCTGGGCCCAAGTGGATCAGCAGGTTGGAAACTGGTGAATTGCTCCAATTTCTTCATCATTCTTTTAACCCTAATTGATATTTACTTTTTAAATTAATTGGGATTTTATGAAAGAAATAAGACAGATGTAATTAAAAACATCAAGTTGTGCTCATAGGCTTAGAAAACTCAATCCCCTTTATTTCCTTTCTTACATATCCTCCTCCCTAATTGTAGCCACTTTTAACTTTTAAAAATTATTTCCTTAAAAATTTAAGTCCATTTTTCTAAAACCGTGTTTTTACTCCCATATCATGATTCATCACATTTAGACTTCCTTTGTTAGTTCTATTTAAATAAATGAGAATTTTAGCTCTCTTATACTTCCTCTTCCCCTCCCCCATAGAGTATATCACAGCATTTTTATTATTAGATAACATGAATATTGTTTAGTGCTCAGTCAAGTAGTATAATATGTTTACATATCTTTTATCTACAGCTCTTTGTTTTTCCTGGAGTTAGCGGTTTCATCATTTTTAAAAATTCTATTTCTTTATTCTAATCTCTAATTAAATCTCCCTTTACCTACCAAAATCTTTGAAATATGCCCCCTTAATTAACTTCACATATGATCAAGTTTATTAGATAATTTTTCACTTCCTTTTTTCATATATATATATATATATATATATATATGTATGTATGTATGTATATCCCACTTGATTTTTCATGCACCTGCTCCAATTTTTACACATTGCTCTTTAGACATTCACTTCCATTATCTTGGAACTTCACTTTGCAAATTTCCTTTCCTTCTGATCTGTATTAAATCCTCATTCTGGTATCTTTGTCTTTTTATATTTACCCTTGTTTTACTGGAAAACATCCTCCAGTTTTCTCATCCTCCAACTTACTGAGAAAGAGTACGTTGGAGTAAAAATTGTTGAGACTTTGCAGGTCTTAGTCATGCCTTTAGTCTATCATCACATTTGATTTATTTTTATGAGCAGAAAATTGTAGGTTGAAAATCACTTCAAAATTTTGAAGGCACCATTCTCTTCTTTCTTCCAACAAAGCCACTGGGAGGTTGACTACCATTCTCACAGTATTCTAATACCTGATCACTTATATGTGAGAATCTCTTTTTACTTTCTATTTGGAAATTTTTAAAACTTGTTTTTATTCCAAATATATCTTGGCATGGGTACTCAGTGGGCCCTTTTAATTGGAAGATGTTTGCCCTTTGGTTCTCTTGTTTCTTCGACCATTGTTCTCTTTTATATGTTTCTGCCTTTTTTTCATAATTTCAATTAGATTTATACTCTACTTTCCTTATTCTCTTTCTCTTTTTGTCCATCTATTTATTTTGTTTTATTTCTGGATAACAGTACTATTCAAACATTTTCATGATGTTTTAGAATTTAAGCTATTATATTCTTAATTCCCCAAAGTTCCATTTCATTCTCAGATTATCCTTTTTAAAACACCTTGCTCCAGATTTCAGATATCTCCTAGTTTTCTCAAAGACAGGCTATATATCTTTACTTCAAAATTTTCAAACAAATCTCTTTTAATTCTATAGGTAGAAAAGGAGTTTTAAAAGAAGTTACATTTTCACATTTACATATGACCTATTTTTCAAATCTATGATAACACGGAGCTTTACAAAATGCCCTATAAGAGAAGAAGGACCCATTTTATGATAACCTGAAGTGATTCTAATTTGGTGGCTCTGGCAGTAGACACCACGTATCTTGAAGCCCACTTTAGGAGACCTTACCTTAACCAAACAAATGGTTCCCAAAGACTATTCATTAATATAGTCACCTAAAAGGCTCAAAGAAGTTATTGGGCCTTATCACAAGTCCATCAAATCAGTAATTCTGCAGGGTGAGATCCAGAAATGTGCTTTTTTTTTTTTAAGCTTTCCAGATGACTACAAGGCTAAGTTGGCAAACTACTGTATGGATATGTTGTTGTGCCCTTAACCCTTCTCAGGTGATGCTGACTAAGCCTTTTTATCTGTTTCTCACAGTTATATTCCCTCCAGATTAGCTTGTTTGCAATTTGGAACAGAAGGGAAGGATTGCAGCTATGTCAAGGGTCCATTGCATCACTTTGTTATTGGATGTGCCCATAAAAATGCACCAGTCTCCTTTGCCTTACATTCTATTTGTCATAGCCAAGAATAAAGGCCTATATCTGGTATACAACATTTTATTTGTCCTTTTCAGCCTCATCTGATGGTGTTATTTTCCTTTTTATCCATAAGGCTCTTCCCAACATAAAGAAAGAACATATATTCTGTACTCCAGCCACAGTGTGGCTTCACCCCACCATGACACACACTATCATATCGTCTTTTCTTTCCACACTTGCAAAAATAAATGGTATTATTGTACTATCCTGTGCTATATATTTCAAAAACATCCAGAATACTATGTGGGACAGATCAGGGGAATGAGCTCCAGTGTGACATAGACACCATTTTCTCCTTGTTATAGACCTTCAGTCCACACACACAGATCTCCAGCTATTTTTATTCAGTTCTAATATGACACTCACCAAGAATGTCTCTGCCTCCTTTATTGTTATCAAAGTCACTTAGAGTCGTAGCCCTTAAGACAAACATACTCAAAATTTATATTTCTTAAGGGGGACTAACACTAATACAACTACAGAACACCCATTTTACTTTCTCAACCTTGCAACTGCAGAGGAAATTAAGACATTATAGTTATTCTGATCTTGAAATTCCATTATAAATAAAATGTGACAGCAGATTTAATTGTTGAGAATCAGACTCTTAGTTACTTAGAACAATACTCTACCAGGGAATTTGCTGGAAAAACTAAGTGCTTTTACGGCAAACACATCTGTCTTGCCTCTCTCCTCGTTGCAAACATAGAGTCCAATGTATGTGTAATTGTGTAACCTAATGTCAGCCCCTTATCCACTCGCCAGGCAAAATTCCAAGGACATGAAGTCAAAGTTGTCATCATAGGATACACAACTGAATTACACTTTCCTTTGCCACACATAAAAGGGGACAAAGGTGGAAAATAGGCTGGGCTTAGAAATAAAAAGTAACACTGACATATTGTAGGGAGCTTGAATTTGAATAAGGTCGTCATGAAATGACACTTTCAATGACCATTTCAGAGTTAACAAAAACACCAAATAGTATTTATAAATCCATGGCTACTCAAAAATCCTTCTAAAGAAATTGCCTAGAGTATCTATGTGCACATAATTGTCTATTCTCAGAAACACAGGCCAGTAATCTCTGTACGCATACTCAGATATTACAGTATACAGTAATACACTGGCCCAGGGCAGCCAAAAACAAAACATGCAGTTCTCTTTGTAGGTCAAATTCCAAGGCTAAGATGCTTTGGGAACATGTCTAAATGTTCTTGACCCTGAGAATAGAGGCCTTAGAAGGACATGGTCATATAACCCAGAGGTCACTTATAGAAATACCCCAGGAGCCTTGAGGAGTAACAGAGACAGTCTAAGAGAGACTTGAAGATCAAGTTCCCATGAATTGGGGATTAATTAATAAGGAAAACATTGAAGGGCTGAGGGACTAATCAACGTTTGGGCCACAAGCTTGAGTAAAGTGGTAAAGAACTATTAGGGAGTAAGCACAAGACTCGGTTTGTCTACTTGGTTTTACCATCTCCAGTGCAGGTATGGCCCCTTCCATGTGTAATTACTAAAGCTATTCAGCATCTAGCTGGTATGGATTCTGAACAACATGCAGAATTCACACCAACCAAGAACCAGAGATCACATGGGAATTGGAGTGAAAGCTTGTTAAGGACTGCAACAAGTGCTTATGGGATCTAATCAATATTAAGCATTTGCATATCCAAACTCTGAAGTTACCGAGTAGCTTGTATTTATATATCATCATATGTAAATATATATAAATATTTGGTGTTTATAGCACTCTCCCACTTGATCCTCCCTTCCAGGTAGTATGGGCAGAGACTATTAATTCCATTTTACAGATGTGAAATTTGAGGCTGAGGAAAGCTAGTGGAATGATCTGAGATCATACAACTAAGAGTTGAGATCCCAACATAAGTTTTTTTTTTTTTTTTTATCTCAAAAGCAAAGAGGTTTTTCTTTCAATCAATGAAGAAAAATTTGATTTGAACCAGTTCTAAATCTTTCCATGCCTTTCCTCACTTACATCTCCACCCCACATTCTCTTGAATGATCATTTAACTATTCAATAATTTAGGTAATTTAAGGCTAGAGGAGACTATCCACTCACCTAAATACCAGCACCACTAACACTGCTGTAGAGTCATCTGCAAAAATGGCCAATGTTATGAACTGGCTAAAGTCCTCCCCTCTTACTGTACATCAAGTGAGAGGTGACACCCTCAAAATGTAGAGCATTTCCAAGTTCCCCCATAATAGGTTCCAAGCCTCACACTCTGGCTACATTATGCAAAAGCAAACATGGGGGTTGACCTCCTTTAATGTGAAATCTCCGCTTTAACCATCTCCAATAGAAAGTGGCCTTTGGGTGCCCTGCCTAAAACAAATGGTGTGGGATCCACACTTTGGACTTTTCTGCGCCTCAGAAACCAGAGATATTCCTCCCCCAGTGATTTTTGTGTGCAGCACTGAGAGCATGAATCTTGGATGCTGTTTCAAAAGGAACCATGAGCCATTTATTCTTAGTCTGAAATTGGCAGCCTTTACATTTTGGAGAATTTTTAATAGGACTAGCAGAGGAACCAACATTAGGGATTATTTTCTCAGTGTGGGGTTAGATGTGTAATGCATATGTTTGCCCCGAGGACCCCAAGCCGCATACTGTAAAACTTTGTTAAAATGCCTTTCTCCTCAACTATTAACATTTTCCTGTGCATATTGTTCATTTATAACAGTCCCAGCCAAAAGTTTATGAAGCTATGTTTCCCTACAGACCATTATTTTTTGTGCTAATTAATTAGCAAAACCAATATCTCAGATATGAAATTCCAAGCTCTAGTTACTCAGTTTGGCTGAAAAACCTGTTTTTCTAATTATTGACTACTTGCTGCTACTTTAAGTCCACCACCTAAGTTCTTGGACAGAGCTAGCTTCTGGGAGCTGAGGAGGTCTCCAATGGCAACACGGGTTCTACACTGAATGGTGGAGTGGGAGGAAGGGATTGCAGCTGTTGGAGTCACTGAGGATTTGGGAGGAAGTCAGAGGAAGTAAAAGAGGAGATTCACAAGACAAACTTACAAATGAAAAAGACTAAGACCTTAGACTAAATTTCAGTGAGGTGCAATCCTCTAAATTACTTACACACTTAAACACTGTTAAAGGGAATGCAGTCTTAAAAAGGTATATAGCAAGGGTTTAATGATTCAGACCCTTCTGGAGAAAAAAAAAAAATCTGCATATATATTGATGTGCTCCTATGCTCTTGTTTGGTTTTATCTATGAATTCCTGGAGCTGACTAATTTTTATTTCTAATTTCATAGGAATTTAAGTAGATTGTTTTCCTCTTATTTCCAGTATTTACAATTTACATTGCATGTCTGATTGTTTATATTTGAGGATACACACACACACACACACACACATATAATCTCTCATGGTTTTGTTTTTCTGACTATAATCATTTTCAGAAGGGTAAGAGGGAACAGGATAGCTGCTAATGTTCCTTAAGCATAAACCATGCTGCAAGCACTAGGCTGTGTGTTGCTATCTCGTTCTAACTTTATAACAATCAAAGAATAATCGTTCCTTCGTAACAGATAAGAGTATTGAAGGCCAGATAAGTTACATACATGACTAAGGCCAAATTCCTAGTATGTGGTAGAGATAAGACTTGAACCCAGATCTGTCTGGAAGAAATCCCAGGCTCTTCCTCCTAAAATATGTTTCTTAGAGAAACAGTTGCACAGCACACATATGCATGCAGAGTTTGTTCTTAAAGCTAAAGTTCTCCTTTTAATTCCTCATTATGAATATTGATTTTTAACTCATAAGACCAGTCTCTGAGTATGTACAAAAGTATTATTGTCATAAGACATTTTTATACCTGTCACATGGGGAAGGCCATTCCTTAGCAGCATCCAGCTGTAAGTCAGGGGCTTTAAAATCAAACAGGGGGACTATTTGGGTCTGAGAGGAAATAAAGAAGGGGAAAGAAGGACAGAAACACAGGGACCAAAGCCATGGCTTCCCCCCTCGACCGCACCCAACTAAGGGCAATTTTTCTCAGGAATCCATCTCACTCTTCAATGTTTGGTGCCCTCCTTGGTACACATTAGTCAGCCACTTGCCAGCCAGGAACTCAAGCTCCAGAAACTTTCCGAGTTCACGATATAACTCTATAGCAGCCAATTCTCCAATAATCTGATAATTGAATCTACTAGTGATAATAACTAGCAAGTACTTAGAGGTTAAGCCCTTCTTTCCTTTACTCCCATATGATTTATTTAGCTTTCAATAGAAGCTTAAATGCTTTATTCAAGAAAAATAACTCAACTGACACCCATTTCAGGCATCACGGTGGAAATTTGGTCATAATTTCCATTTCAAATGTTTCCCAAATTTTAATTATCCTTGTACCACACATGTGACTTTGTCATATTCTATTACAGGTTTAGTGTTTTTCTTTAATTTTTTATATTAACCCCTATTTTTACTGATATATATATATATACACATTTAGCTTTGTTTTTTAGATGATAGCCGAGTGGTTTAGTGAATCGTCTCACCTGGGTGGGGTAAAAACATGACATGGTTTTATTTTTCTGGAATCGCTTTCCCTTGTGTTATATCAAATCTCCCTTCCTGTGGACAGATTACTGAATCACATCTTGGGCGGATTTCAAAATCTTTCAGGCGATTTTGGTCATTAAAGTTGTAATTTTCCATTTTCAGTTATTGGTTATAAGCCAGTCTAAAACTCCTTTTTCTACCCCATTGAACCATACTGATTCTCCCACTGTGGCCCAGGCTAGTAGCTTCAGGGACTCGGAGGAGGAGAGGGCAAAGCTAGCTCCTTCAGTCTTGTCACCCATCCTTGACCGTGGGGTGCAGATACACAATCTGCTCTGTGTTTCCTCCTCCACTCTCCATTTCCAAGGCTTCATTCTGTAGACAGCCCTCTTGGGGTTGGCTCTGTTCTCTGGCTGCTGTGAATCTGCGTGCAGGCATCAAGCAGCTCTAACGCAATCTCTTCCAAATCCCTCCTGCTCTGGTCCCCATCAAACCACCACATGACATTTTTTTAAAAACACTTCCGTGGTTTTTAGTATATTCATTCTATTATACAATCATCACCACTATATATACATTTGTTTTAAAAGAAAGCTTTATATTACAACCATATTTTTTTAAATGTAAGAATTGCTGGTTATAATTAGAAGATAATAGTAGAAAACATTAATGTGAAAACAAAACTATGTTATTCAGTTGTCGCTACTTAGTGCTGCCCATTGAAATCTTTGGGCTTAAGATCTGTCCTCCTGGCTAAGGAGAGAAGTCATCGAGAGTTGTGTCGATGTTGAGGACATACTAGTAGCAAATGAGATTTTTCCCTTTCTCATGAATCATCAAAAGGATTGAAGGTGAAAAAATTTTTTCAAATATGTGATTTGATAGTTGTATTAGTCAAGGTTTAGTCCACTTAAAAATCACTGATGACATGTGTTGTACACTTTGGGAGACATCATGGTAGGTACTACCTGCTGTTTGCAAGCCTGGTCTTTCTTTTGTCAGGATCCTTCCTAAACTTCTTCAGCTCCTTTCATGTTTGGATCTTTACAGCTACACCATTCCAGCCATAGCAAATGGCACACGGAGAATAACTAAGGAACCCAGCTGACAACTGGAACCAAGACCCCAGACTTATGGCCCCAGTCAACTCATCCCAGCATCTCTAGCCATTCCAGTCACCCCAGCCGAGATCTAGTCATTATGGAGAAGAGACAAGTGACCAACTATGCCATTCCTGAATTGCTTACACCCTCCCTGTCCTCCCAAATTGTAAGTATAATAAAATGGTATTGCTTTGGGGCACTATATTTTGGGGTGATTTGTTACAAAAACAATAGATACCAGAAACACAAATTCATAGGGTGATCATTTACCTGGGTTTGCAGAGAATGTCCCCAGTACACACCTGTTATTCCAACACAATTATGAATAATGCTGGTCTCACCCTCTGAAGTATAACTAGTTTGGATGGCAATTACATATTTGCTCTTCTAATATGCCATGTTCTGTACTCAAGTTATGGCTTTGGCAGACTGTCTTGTCTTATTGTAGGAAAGGGAGTTGAATATTACCTGTTTCTGAATTTGTACTACATTCGTAACTGAGCATACATACTGCTCACGAGAAGCACTTAGAATTCTTTAAGCATGCCTGAAAGAAGAGAGGTATATTTAAAAAATAACTTCTTAACTGGTAACACTGAAAAGGCCACATGCCAGAATTTGTTTACATTCTGATATCTGGTAACAGAAGCCAGGTGTAAAGAAGTCAGTCAGCAACCTTTCTTTGCCACATTCAAATCTTCGGTACCACACATTATGAAAAAACACAAACTGCTAGCCACCATTTTCAAGACTAAAGGGCAAATTAGGTGTTCAAAGATGAAGAAAGATAATATTCATATTTAATAGTAGCTATTACTTCTTTTATGCATATACAGCAAGCACAACTACACACATTACTTCACTGAATCCTCACATCAACCCTATGAGGTAGGTACTATTATGCCCATTTTACAAATGAGGAAACTGAGGCTTACAGAGATTAAGTAATCTGTACAAATGCCCTATGCTGATAAATAAAAGAGCCAGGATTCATACCCAGGCAGCCTGATCCCAGAACTTGTTCTTTTATCTTTTAGATTTTAATTTCTTTCTATTAAAATATAACAGAGAAATGAATTTGTAAGCACCTAAAGATCACAGGATACTAGATAAAATATACATTATTTTGTGAAAAAAAAAACTAATCCATATTTTCTGATTAATTTATTTCCTTCTGATGAATTTATTTCTCTTCTATTACTGTCAGGCAAATCTTGTAAGACAGCAAAATCAAAGATTATTGGGTATCTTGTCACAGTAACATGAATTTTGAGATGTTTGACAGTTTACCAATACATTAACAATGTTTTACTTAGAATATATATTAATTGTACCTGCATATTCTACTGCTTAGAGTGTGCATTATTCATAAGAGGCCATTGTTAAGGAGTCATTAGTATCAAATAGAGTTCTGCAGAATCTGATACTTTTCAAAGTATTTATTTTATAGCAACTTAAATAATGGAACATTCTCCTTGTATTTCCTGTAACACTAAAAGTTATACAAAAGTCATATTTGAGTCTTAAGATAAGAATGAATGAAAGATTATGAGGCAAAACCTTAGGAAATTGAATATTTGAAATAAAAGGTATTTACACATATACAAATTGTTTTCTTCAAGTACAGCCCACCTCAGAGGAAGGGGGTATGGCTACAAGTACTGGAAAGATGTTTATTACAAATTTACAGGAAGAAACACAGCTTCAGTGTCTTTCCTCATTAGGGAGAAGAAATTCACCTTGAACTCAAATCTGAATATTACTGTTCCCAACAAAAGGAACCAAGTATGCATCTCCTTTCATTGCTATAACATAGGACAGTGCTCTCCTTTGGCCAGAACAAACAAGCAGAATACAGAGCACTCGCATTAGAGAGAGACAAATAAGTTCAGGCTGTGCAGATAGAAAAAGAACCCAGACATTTTGCAGAGGAATACAGTTAAATAATAATAGCTGATATTAAAATAGAGAGCCTTCTATGGCCATGTGCAGTTCTTAGTGCTTGAAATATAATAACCCATTCAATCCTTCTAATAACCCTAAGTGTTAGGAAAGATTTCTATCCCCATCTTATAGGTTAAAAACCTGAGATATAAAAAAATTAAATTGCCCCAAATCACAGAGTCGGACCTAGATAGACTGTGCTGATAACCATAATATTATACTGTTTGTAAAATATATATATATATATATATATATAAAAAGAAATTTGAACACAATACAAAAGCCAGTGGACATAAGTAGAGAACATGAACTAGGTAAACACTTAGAAGATCAGCAGATCCTAGATAAATGAAGAGGAGAGATGTGGATGAGAAAAAACAAAGCTACCCTCTTATTTTGTTTAAGACTCTTTTTAAAAAATTCCAAGTTCATGGGTGATAAGGCATAAGGCAGTTTGAGTGGGGGGAGACTAGAAATAAATATCAGGACCTCACAGAATCGAATTTACAGTGTAGGATTATGTCTAAGTAAACCATATTTTGTGTCATTCATAATATGGATTCTGTTACTCTCAATAAATGCTTTTTTTTTTTCCTAAATAAAATGCTGAGTATCGATTCCATTATTTCAGGAGACAGGTATTATGACCAGGCAGATCCACATGGCTATTGGCAGTTAGAATTAAAGAGAGTTCAGCATCACCCATTAGGAAATGTGGACAGGGACACTTCTCTACCTCTGGTTGTGCTCTGTATTTCAGAAAATGGCTCAGAAAGATCTCTATGTCATAATAGCTGTAAGCTTAATGCAAGCTGCTAATTCGGTGTGGTTTGCTTTTAAATTTGAATGGGTATTAAAAACCAGGTGGGGGTGATCATTTTATTCATTGTAGTGGTAGTATGATAATTAAGTTGTATCTCAGAGATGCCAGGAGAGAATGATCAAAACCATAAACAATGGTTAAACAGATCCTAGAAAGAAGTAAAAAGAATCAGGCTTTCTAAACAGAACAGAAGGCTACAGAGAAACAGTCTTCCAATGTGAGAGCAAACATACACATAAACTGGTGACATTCAACTTCAGGATGAATTCCTGACTCCAGGTTTTGTAAAGCACTGAAATGCAGTGAATTTGTATTTTTAATCTTTGAAAGAAAAGAATACACGGGCCTGGGGCAGTTTTAACCCAGTCTTTCTTTGAGACTGGGACTTATTAGATGGCATTTCAGGGTCCTGCAAATGCTGACCACGACTGAACGTAGCTCCTATATAGCCACAGCAAACATTGGCCAGTGCTCTGACTGTGCTGCGACTCTACAGTTCCACAGGCCCATTATCACAACCCCAAATGGTGCCAAGAGCAGATGTTTTTTTCTGTTGTTGTCGGTGGCCTGGAGTCCTGTATCCTATAAATGTAAACTAGGTTTAATTTGCACTTTTATTTAGAAAAGAAAAAGTTGGTTCTTAAGGGGAAAGATTTCTAAGGACCTCCTTCAATAGTACATAGCAAAAACACAGAACATGCCATATGAACCTCACTTGGGAAATTTAAATAAGGAGCTTTAGAAACATAACGTGATTTGGCAAGAGCGTGATTTGAATGTGGTTGTGAGGTCCCACTAGCAACATATGCTTTTACTAAGCTGCACTATTCCTTTCTTTCACAGTCTGAGCTTTTAAAATGTTACTTTATGTTTTCTAAGATTATCATTCTGAACCAAAACCAAAGTAGTTAACTCTGAATGAAACTATCCTATTATGAAATTAGAGCTCATCCTGGGAAAGAGAGGGGAAAAAGATGTCTAAATGTGACCCCTTTCTCTTCTCTCCACCCCCTCCAAATACACTCACAAAAACTAAAGCAGTGGCTGGAAGGGGAGTGGGGAAGAAGTCTGCTTATGATTATGAATTGAACTTTGAACCGTTCTTATTGTTCCTGCCAAGGATTTTTGAATGCTAATGTAAAAAGATATATATAAAGTCAGATCTGCTAAGGTATTTTAAGAGTCTACTGTAATGCACCAAGCTTTTTTCCTTGCTTCATTGTTAAAGATAATATGCCTAACAAAAATGCTTTCAAGATGTAACCATATTTTGAAATGAGTATCATAATACATCCTTTGCAAGCCTGGAATTTGGAAACAAAGAACTTGCTTTAATCTGTTTTTCTTTGTACCTGATGAGCAGGGTGACAGTGCTGCAGGAGGAGGTTTAGACCTGTCCCCAGTCTCATTTGCTTTTCTTCGTCTTTCTTCATCATATGGGCCCTGACAGCCTTTCTTTCTGGAGCTACATAAATTAAACAGGGTTAAGACTATCAGCTCTTGTACCAGATCCAAGACAAGCCAAGACAAGAAAGGATCCTCCAGTTGATCGACAGACTTCCAGTATTTCTGCTAAACCAGTAGAGCAGTAAAGTCTCCATGTTTTCCTCTCCACTGAAATAACAGAGGTTGGATCCTAGGCTTTCTTTCTTTCTTTCTTTCTCTTACGTCACTAAGGGGATATTTTATATTATGTAAAAAGAAAAACTAAGCCAAGTTTATAGTCGTCTTCATTGTTGATTCCCATTGTTTTGCAAATGCTTCTAGTATTGGAGTCATCTCCCTTGAAAGTTGGACCTGAGAAACCTCAGCACAACAAGCACTGAAGTGGCTTGAAGTTCACAGGAAACCAGTGAACTTTGCTGGTTGAAATGGTTTTCAGACATTGATGAGTTGCTCTTTTCCTGATGAGGTCTGAGTCAGCAAAATAATTTGTGATTTTTCAAATAGATACACAATGAGTGACAGCCAAAGGAAAAGTGTGGAATGCCTCAATGTGTGGAATAGAAGATACATCCGTACAGCCATCTGATTAGAGGGTACAATCAGTGATGACCCAATGGTGGGAGGGATGTGAAAGCTCTGTAGGAAAGGATGCAGCAGATAGAAGGGTCCTGACATATTTTAGTTGAATCTGGACCTCAGATCAGATTTTAAGAACTAGGTTTTTATGTGAAGCTTAAGAAAAACATATCAATTTTCCTACAACAGGTTAAAATTTCCAGTCTTCAGAGGACTTAAGGATCTAGTTTATTCATCGAGAGCATTAGTCACTCTAAAAAAAACTTTCCATTGTCAACACCCTTCAGGCCTCTAGAAAGAATAACACTGTTATGAATTGTAAAGCCTACCAATCTTCTCCAACAGTGTACAAGATTGCATTTAGGAGAAACCTGCACTCAAGAAGAATAAATCTCTACTATTTCCAGCAGACACAGGGACTTCTATATGGGAAATTTCTAAAATTATTTTGGGGTTTTGGTATTTTTCTCCTATATTCTGCCTAATTAATGGTGGTATCTGAGTTCCAACAGAGACCACCTCCAAGGGAAGCCTACGGGTCCCTCTTCTTATTCCATCCAGAATCAAAACACTGGCAATAGTATTCTAACATTGTGGAATTTAGCAAAACGGCTGCATTACCAGACAGTTATGTATGCAATAGTGTCTAACTGGTAAACTGCAGGAACAATTGATGGACAATTGCTATAGTTATATTCTGATGAATTCAGGCTAAATGTGGCTTGAATCAAGGAATAGGGTAACCCTAAAGTTATAATGTAAAAATAAACAAGCAAAAACTAGCAAAACTAGTATTTATGTACCTCCTTTCCTCTTGGATCTGTGGACATTAAAAACAAAACAAAACAAAAAAAAACACTCAGTTTTTTCACTAGTCTGAAATGGTGTAAGTTGGAGAAGATTTTACACATTTTGGACACAATGGGCAAAAATAATACAGTTAAAATGTATTAAACAATTTACATATATTACCAAAACACAATCAAAACAACTCTATGAAATCATTGCAAGTGATATTCCCCTTTACTGACTGGGCTTAGAAAGGTTGAATGAATCAGTCAAAGGCATGCAGCTAGTAAATTCAGAGCTGTATGTGAATTCAGGCTATTCTTATGCCTATCCAGATTCTTAAACACGTGACTGCAAAGTGTGTTTGTATGAGAGACACAGAGAAAGAGAGATTGAGAAACTCTCTCTAGCCCCTCTTTATTTTCTTATTAGTATGACCTCTAAAACATTAAGTCCTTGAGGAATTAGAACCCTGGGCTTGCAAACTACTTCCAGTATTGCTTAATTAATCCCCATGTCCTATGTGGTATAGTGTTATGATAGCATTTTCCATAACACCTTCATGGCAGAATGGAACCTAGAAGAAGAAAAACCTCTTTCTAGAAGTGTAAAGGAACCATTACCAGAGGGAGACAGCAGCATCAAGAAGATAGTATGCTGCCTTGGTTTCTCCCTCCTTAGAATTGCCTGAGGACCCATATTCCTCAATGTGGACAAGAACTGAGTTTTCTGTCCTCCCCACCACTCACTTCACAGAAATGGATATTTAGTAGACACATTCTCACCATTTCAGCCAAGCATAATGTGAAGAAACTGGCTGTGACCAAAATTCAATAAGGTAGTATGTCGACAAGGGTGAGCTAGTGATATGGAAAAGACAATTTTCCGTGTTCAACAAATAATTTCATTTTCCCTTTGGCCATCAGGGAATTCTACATTCTCTAGTTCTGTTTGTATCTTCATCAGACAATGTGACTATGTATGGATAGGATGTGGGAGGAAGTCATATAGGCCAATTCCAAGCCTGGCTCCCCAAATACCCCGTGAAGTCCTCACACTGTCACTTCTTGCTCTACTGACTGAAGAAAATCCATCACAGGCCTCTGAGTTGGCCTAGGGTATGCCATGGTGGAAGGATCCTAGTTCCTCATAGAGAAGAGCACCCAACAAAGCACATGGCCAAGAATATTGGGGCTGGAACTTGCCTAAAGAAGAAATAATCTTTATAATGTGGTAAGCCACTAAAACTTGGGTTGCTTTTCACATCCATCAGCCTATCCTGAGCAATACAGTGATGGAGACAAGTGATCAGAAAAATAAGAAAACCCTTTGTGTTTGGGAATAAATGGAGGTAGTTTCTTCAGGAGTTAGTTTTTGAGCTTATTTTGTTAAGTGGAAATGAGGAAAGAGGAAAGATGGTGAGTATAATTACTGATTTCAGATTTTATTGAAACAATTACTAGATAAAGCACGACCATGCATGACCATTTAACTTCTCAGATGTTGTTAAACCAAGAAACCCTTCTTTTCAATGAAATCTCATATAAAATCCTGATATTTAAAAAAATACTAGTGGAGTTACTCTTACTAAAGTAAGGGCAGAGCTCTGTGGTTCTGCCTTCTCAGCCAGTTTCTTACTAACCATATGCCCCTCAGTCATATCTATGGATCTCTCAAATGCCAAGGAACAGAATTTGAGCTGCACTGTATCAGAATACACTCAGATGTAATTTAATAGGCTTGTTCTCGCTCTTCACGGGGGACCACAGTGTGCAGTAGATTACAGAGGGTACAGCAGCAAATTCTGGGTTTGTGGGGTTGAGCAGGAAGCTAATCTAATAACCCAGGAGAGACAACCCTAAGAATCCCATCAACAGAAGTAATTTATTTGGGTTACCCAATATGTCTGTTTCTGTACTATATACACTCACTTTTTAGAGCTAAAGATTTGCATGGTGCTCTATGAGAACTATAATTTCAAAATGAACTGGAAATGGCCTCAGAAGTAGCTGGTCTAGAGAGGATTCTGGGAAGATGGCAAAGTAGAAAACATCAGGAATTTGTCTCTCCACCTAGACAATTGCACTGGCCAGAGTCTGTCTGATATAACTATTTGGATCTCTGAAATTTTGCAACTTCCAGGGGAAGGCTTAGATAGTAAATTGCCTAATTGCTGATCAATTTCAGCTGTTATCACAGAACATACCCAGCCCTGTGGCAGGAAGCTATGCATGTGTTCCTGGAGCAACCTACCCACAGCTTGAGGGAGCAAGGTGAGCAAAAATGATCCTGCCTTCCAAATATTGTTGATCTGTGCTGTGATTGCTGATTGCTGTTGTACCTTCCCCTGTTGTTGCAATCCCTTCCCCTTTCAGTTGAAGCGATTTCAGGAAATTTGAAGAGCCAGTGAACTTCTCTTTTTCCCTGCTTCATTTTTCTTTTTCACTTTTGGGAACCAAACACTGAAGATTAAGATATTCAAAAGAAACTGCATATATTGGAAAAATTAGAAAGTGACCATGCATGACCAGGAAAAGGTACAGGATCAGAAAAGACCTGAAGGGACCTTAAGTTTAGACCTTAGGCTGATCCTTGGCACAGAGACAGCCTACAACAATCAAACAAAAACAAACGCGGTAAACAATAAAAACCATCAAAACACAGGTAAGAGATTCTGATTTGTAGAGTTGCTACAATATTAGATTCTTCAACACCAATATAAAAAGAGGGGAGGGGGGCATAAAAATAAGCAGGAATGTACGACCATTCAAAGGAAGAAAGTAAATCAACAGAAACTGTTTCTGAAAAAACCTAATGACAGCTCTACTAGATTAAAGATTCTCAAAGAACTAAAGAAAGATGTTAAGAAAGTCAAGAAAATGATGTTATAAACAAAATGGAAACATCAATAAAAAGAAAACCTAAAAGATAAAGGACTAGAAAAAGTGACTACATTGTATATTGTTGAACATACTAATTATCTTGATTTGAGCATCACATATTGCACACAGGTATTGATTTTCAACTCTGTACCCCACAGATATGTACAATCAACTGTGTTACAGTTGAAAAGGAATCATTTACTACTCCTCGAACTGACACATCCTCTTATCTCCCCTTTCCCTGTGAAGAAGGGTATACAAGCATCTGAACATCATTGGGTTATCGAGTAATCATTTTCCTGTAATTTTCCCTGGTATATGTTAAATGAACTTGTATACCTTCTTCTCCTATTAAAACAAAGGAGAAAAAGAAGAAACCAATAAGAAATTCTGGAGGTAAAAATTACAATAACTGAAATAAAAAATATATAGATGAATTCAAAGGCAGATTTGAGCAGACAGAAGAAATAACCAGCAAACTTGAAGATAGGACAATTGAACTTATCATGTCTAAGGAACAGAAAGAAAAAAAATTGAAGAGAAGTGAGCAGAGCATATGGGATCTGTGGGATACCAACAAGCTGACCAACATACATGTTGAGGGAGTCCCAGAAGAAGAAGATAGAAAGAAAGGTGTAGAGAGAATATTTGAAAAAAATAATGGATAAAAATATTATAAATTTGATGAAAGATATGAATATAAACACCCAAGAATCTCAATAAACTCCAAGAGGAATTCAAGGAGACTTAAGCTAAGACACTTTATAATCCAACTTTCAATAGCCATACACAAAGAGAGAATCTTGAAAGCAACAAGAGAGAAACGACTGATTACATTTAAGCAATCTTCAAGAACATTATCAACACAATTCTCATTGGAAATTTTGGAGACCAGAAGGCAATGAGCCAATATATAAAAAGTCCTAAAAGAAAAAAAAAAATCTGTCAATGAAGAACTCTATGTCCAGCAAAGATGTCCTTCAAAAGTGAGGAATAAAATTAAGACATTCTGAGAAAAACAAGAACTGAGGGAATCCATTACCACTAGACCTGCCCTGTGAGAAATGTTCAAGAGTGTTCTGCAGGGTGAAATAAAAGGATGTTGGGCAGTAACCCAAAGCCATATGAAGAAATACAATCTCAATAAAGGTAAATATATGGGCAATTATAAAAGTTAGTGTGATTGTAACAATAGTTTGTAATTCCATATTTTGTTTTCTACACAGTTTAAGAAACTAATACATTTAAAAGAATTAATAGTTATATATTGTGCACACAATGTACAAAGATGTAAATTTGTAACATCAGCAAATAAAATGGATGGGATGAAACTATTAAAAATATTATAGCTTTTGTATGTTATTGAGGGTAAGCTGGTATAAATTCAACTTAGAGTTCTATAACTTGAGGATGTTAAATGTAATCTTCATGGTAACCACAAAGAAAATACTCATAGAATATACACAAAAGGAAATGAGAAAGGAATTTAAATATTTTATTACAAAAACTAAACACAAAAGAAGACAGTAATGCAGGAAATGGGTACAAAAAGCTATAAAGTATATAGAAAACAATTAACAAAATGGCAGATGTCCCTCTCCTTATCATAAATTAATTTAAATGTGAGTGGATTAAATCCTCTAACCAAAAAACAGAGCTTGGCAGAAAGTAAAAACACATGATCCAACTACAAGCTGTCTACAAGAGACTCACTTTAGATCTAAAGACATAAATAGACTGAAAATAAAAGGATAGTGATATGGATTGAATTGTGTCCCCAAGTTTTATGTATTAGAACCTTGATCCCCACAGTGACTATTAAGAGGGTAGAAAATCCTATTATGGTAATTGAAAGATGGGTCCTTAAAGAAGTGATTAGATTCTGAGGACCATGTCCTAATGAATGAATTAATAATGGTGGTCATGGGCATGCTTCTGAGGGCTTTAAAGGGAGAGCATGTGAGTCTTTCTGCTTTTGCCATCTCAGAACGTGATACTCTTTATCACTGAAGCCATCACCAAGGAAAACCTTCAACAGATGTGTTCCCTGCACTTTGGACTTCCCAGCCTCAGAAACTGTAAGCAATAAATTTCATTTTCTTACAACTCATCCAATTCCAGATATTTTGTTATAAGCAACAGAAATGGACTAATATAGGTGGAAAATACATACCCCATTGAAACACTAACAAAAAGAAACAAGAATGGCTATGTACATATTAGACAAAATAGACTTCACATCAAAAATTTCATGATAGACAAAGAATGGCATGATATGTTAATAAAAGTTTTAATACAGCAAGATGTAACAATTATAAACATGTATGTACTTAATAACAGACCACCAAAATATATGAGGAAAAATTGACAGACCTGAAGGGAGAAATAGATAGATCTACCATAATAGTTTGAGATTTCAATACCTCACTCTCAATAATAGATAGAACAATCAGACAGAAGATAAGAAATAGAGGATTGAAGCAACACAATAAACCAACTAGATCTAACACACATATAGAGGACACTCTACTCAACAACAAATGTGTATATATTCTTCTGAAGTGCACATGGAACATTGTCCAGGATATGATAGACCACAAATGAAGTGTCAATAGATTTAAAAAGTATCTTCTCTCACCACAAGAGAATGAATTTAGAAATCCATAACAGAAAGAAAACTGAAAAATTCACAATTTTGTGGAAGTAAAACAACACACTCTTAAACAAAGGTTCAAAGAAGAAATCACAAGGGAAGTTAGAAAATACTTAAAGACAAATAAAATTTAAAACACAGCACACTAAAACTTATGCAATACAGCAAAAGCAGTGCTAAGTGGGAAATGTAGCTACAAATGCTTAAATTAAAAAACAAAAAAAAACCCTCAAATCAATAACCTAACTTTACAATTTAAGGAACCACAAAAAAGGAAAACAAACTACCACAGCATAATAAAATCCATGGATGAAAAGCACAGTGAACATCATATTCAATGGTGAAAGACTGAACGCTTTTTCTTTAAGATCAGGAATAAGGCAAAGATACTCACTTTTGCTATTTCTATTCAACACAGTACTAGAAATTCTAGCCACAGCAATTAAACAAGAAAAAGAAATAAAAGGCATCAAACTGGAAAGGGAGAAGAAATATTATCTGTTTGCAGATAATATGATCATATATGTTGAAAATCATAAAGCTTCTACACACAAAAAACTCTTACAACTAATAAATGAATTTGGCAAAGTGGCAGGATATAAAGTCAATATTCAAAAAGCAATTTCATTCCTGTTCACTGTCAATGAACAATCTGAAAAAGTAATTATAAAATAATTTCATTTACAATAGCATCGAAAGAATAAAATACTTAGAAATTTACTTAACCAAGGACGTGAAAGACATACAATAAAAACTACAAAACATTGTTGAAATAAATTTTTAAAAGACATAAATAAATGGAATAACAGCCTAAGTTCATGGGTTGAAAGACTTAATGTTAACATGGCAGCACTACCCAAAGCAATCTACAGATCCAATGTAATCCCTATCAAAAACCCAATGATACCATTTTGCAGAAATTAAAAAATCCCTTCTAAAATTCATATGGAATCTCAAGGGACCCCAAATAGCCAAAATAATCTTGAAAAAGCAGAACCAAGCTGGAGGACTCACATTTCCTGATTTCAAAACTTACTACAAAGCTTTAGTAACCAAGAGTGTGATATTAACATAAAGACAGATGTGTATACTAAAGAAATAGAACACAGATGATCCTGATTTATGATGCTTTCACTTATGAGTTTTTTACTTCAAGATGGTTTAAAAATGATACACATTTAGTAGAATTCTTACTTCAAATTTTGAATTTTGTTCTTTTCCCAGGCCAGCAATATGTGATACAATATTCTCTTGCAATGCTAGGCAGTCACACCTCCCAATTAGCTATGCAATTGCGAGGGTAAAAACAAGATACTCTTCTGTCTACTGTGTTGCCAGATGATTTTGCCCAACTGTAGGCTAATGTAAGTGTTCTAAGCATATTTAAGAAGGGCTAGGCTAAGCTATAATGTTCAGTAAGTTAGGTGTATTAAGTGCATTTTCTACTTTGGATATTTTTAACTTACAATAGGTTTATCAGGATGTAACCCCATTGTAAGTGAAGGACCATCTGTATGTGGCCAAATGATTTTTGACAAGAGTGCCAAGACCATTCCATGGAGAAAGAACAGTCTTTTCAACAAATTGTGCTTGGGAAACTGGATATCCACAGGCAAAATAATTAATTTGAACTCTTACCTAATACCACATACAAAAATTAACTCAAAATGGATCAAAGATCTAAAACTATAATACTCTTAAAATAAAACATAGGACAAAAGCTTCACAACATTGAATTTAGAAATAATTTATTGTAAATGACACCCAATGCACAGGAAACCAGAAGAAGATAGACAAATTGAACCTCATGAAAATTTTAAAAATTTGTGCATCCAAAGACACTATAAACAGAGCAAAAAAGGAAACCCACAGAATGAGAAAAAATATTTATAAATCATATATCTGATAAGGGATTAATATACAGAACATGTAGAGAACTCATAAAACTCAACAAACAAGGAAATAACCTGATTCAAAAATAGGCAAAAGATATGAATAGACATTTCTTCAAAGAAAATATACAAATAGCCAACAGCACATAAAAAGACACTCAATGTGACCAATCATCAGGGAAATGCAAATCAAAACTACAATAAGATTCTACCTCACCCCTACTGAGTAGCAAAATTTAAAATTTAACATTTCAGAAGGAAAGCTTCTGTTTCTTGAAATTTGCTTATATGATCTTTTTTATTGACTAATGTCATATAAGTGAATTATATCCATTTTTATAACAATAATTACCATTTATTAATTGCCCACTGTTCACAAAGCTAGACATTAACCTCCAAGCCTTATGACAACCCCAGAATTAGGTGTCAATATCCCTAATCTACAGGTGGAGCAATTGAGGCTCACTGAGAATTGGTCTTTTCCAGCACCTCCCAGCTACTAAGCAGTGAAGTTGGTATTCAAACCCAGCTCTTTCTCCTTCCAAAGATTATGCACCCTCCACTGAACCACAGTTGCTATATTTCTTTCCACTTAGAGAGAAATATGTTTTACAGGTGCTCACACAACTCATTTTCAAAAGACATAGTAATATTTTCTATAAAACAAGCCTGTCATAAATCTGTGCTATATATGTAAAAATTGTCCAAATGAAACACAGGTTCTATCATCTGTCAATGTCAGAGTGATGACCAGAGGCCCAAATATGAAAGCTGAAAAATATAAAAGCTATTCCTATCTCCATTTGCTGATGTCCTACTGCCATAGGTTCCTCCACTCCGCCTCTAATAGCTTTTAATATCCCAAAGTTTTGTAAGAGTGTGTTACATTTTTAAAATATAAAAGCTATTCCTATCTCCATTTGCTGATGTCCTACTGCCATAGGTTCCTCCACTCTGCCTCTAATAGCTTTTAATATCCCAAAGTTTTGTAAGAGTGTATTACATTTTTTAAGGAAGTGTTCTTGACTTTGTCTCCTGAAGGAATGGCACAAAGTCACTGACCCACAAATGTCCTTCTCAAGTTGATACTGATTGCCTCATCAATCTGTAAGACACATTTGATTTGTTCTAGTCCTGACATTAACTTCTCACCAAAATTTTGTTTCTTTCTAATTGAAACGCCATACCATCTTACATCTAATTCACCTGGGGAGGATTTAGTAATCCTGCCTATGCATTCTAGGATTTAACATTTATCTATAGGCCATATTTCAAAAATATACAAATATTCTCACTGTTCTGATTTTGTAGTAAGAATAAGTTACACATTCGCTATGTTAATCTCATGCACATGTCCCCAGACCTTCTTTTCCTAGGTCTGGTTTTATAAATGTTTGAGATAAACTAGGTCTGATCTATTATATTTATTATTTGGTCATTTTGTGTGATCATATTATAATGGCTGTGATTTTATGTTATCTTTGATCAACCTTTAAAAAATGACAGTACAGCTAGTGTAATAACTTTTTCAAATAATTAGTGCTAATTTGCAGACTTGTTTAAAGAAGGCATAACCAAAATAGGAAAGTTCTGTGATTATCTGCTGCCATTAAATGAACTGTAAAATTACTGTGTTAAAAAAGGTGTGTGTGTGTGTGTGTGTGTGTGTGTGTGTGTGTGTGTGTGTGTGTGTGTGTGTGTGTAAGTGGAAGGGAGGGAAGGGGAAATCATGATGATCTGAACACGAGTAACACAAAGGCTGGTAACATCTGAAAGTGAGTTGAGCCACAGGGATACTTCATACACACACACCCAAAATTCAGTCTCACAATTGTCCCAATAGCAACTCCTTTCAAAGGATAAAAGCTGTGGTCATCCTACCATCCATGAGAAAACTCATTCTGAGACTCCCCTGAAGGTTTTGGTCAATTGTAAGATCAAGGGCATTCGATCCATATTCTCATACTATCGCAGGGATATCATCTTAAACACACAACTTCTAAGTGAAACTGTTCTTCACATGTCCTCTAGAACACAAATACACACATAAGCACATGTACAGTTTTTCTTCACCATTGGATAGAAGCCAATCCTTCCTGTACATTCTAAGGAAAAATAACATCAGTGAATAATATTTAAGAATAGGTAACAGAGTCCTCTGCTAGGAAATGATCCAGAAACCCCCGGAACTTTGGAGAACAGTGTCACAACTAGACTTGAGAGAACAAAGGAAACATTTTGTTTAAAAACACAAATTGTTGCATGCCTCGAAAAATACTCATTGATAGTGCATTCTGATGTACCAAATACGCTAAAAACTGTCTTCAGCATATTCTGTCCTTCTTTGATCCAATTCCCATCCCTGGGCCCCTTTAAGCCCTTGGGAAAGGGCTTAATTCCATACACACTATTCTAACTTCATAACATATCCCTTATTTCTATAGCCTAAAACTGAGGTCATAAATTACTGATTGTACCTCCTTAAGTCTCACCCCCTTTCTCAGTACCACTGAGCATATCACATTACTGTGGAAACTAAGAAACTACTAGAAGTTAGGGGAAAATATTCATTTTAATGCCAGAGTCAAAACAAAGCTACTAATCCCTGGCAAACCCCCTCAGGGGTGACAATGGTAATGAAATTATTTAAGGAATTTCTTAGGAAAGGGTGAGTCACAAAAATTTAAATAGTTGTCTTAAGTCCTCTCTGTGGAAACTGCGTGGCCTCTGTCATTGAGTGAATAGGGTTTCTCATTTGTCAGAGAGCTGACAGCAGGTTCCAATCAAAGACCTTGTTTTTGTCTTTTCATTTCCTAAAATAAAATACAATTGGTAACACTTAATTAACATTCTTTGTCAATGTCTTTCCTCAGACCTAAGGGTAAAGCTATAAGCTTCTCGACTCCCCTGAGTACTGTTAAAGCCACGTGTACCAAGTTGGAAAGTAACTCTTTGTTTGGATGTAATAAGTGAATTATTGCATGTTAAGTAATGATCAAAATGCTTATTAAAGCCTACACAAGGATAAGAAGTAATATCAATTGCACAGCCTTTAACCCTTGGTAATTATGTCATTTGTAATCAATTGCCTTTTTCATTAGTTGTATTATGATACTCTGTAGCTGGTTTCTATTACATAATTGTTTATCTTCCATAAATATGTTTTAATAAGCGGTTGTATTTATACTCCATGAAATAACAGTCTTAATTAATCTATGTTGAATACTCATTTGGGAACTTAAATTCGAAGTCCTGCCAAACATTCTGTAAGCATGATTCATGTCAAGATGAAAAACAAAAGGTGTGCAGTGTACTAAAAAATACATATTGCAGTGACTCTGCTTTACAGGAAGGTTATGGAGTAGCTATTTTTTATTTTTAAAGCTTGTGATATGTCAGAGAAAGAAGACACCATTTCCTAAGACTTTACAACAACAGCCCTGAAGGCTCCCTATACGCTACTTAGCAGGGATGCATTACCAAAACAAGAGCCCTTTTGCTTATTATTTTTGGTTTCTCTACAACCAAACTAGACAGAGCTACTTTATAATAACACAAAAAGAGAATGGCTTTTACCAAATGATAGTTTTGGACAGCATCGTTTTAATAGAGTTAGAAAGAAAATATCAAATTTCATTTAACAGAGAAATATTAACCAAAGGCAAAAGTACACGGTTCATTTTTTATTTCTCAAAACTATTAAACTGAATTGTCCGACTGACAAAACAGATGAATCAAAAAGCAGTTTTTCTAGTAACTGACTTTTCTCACACAATCTTAGGAAATCAAAAACTAAGTCTAAAAGAGTAAAAGATGTTTTTTAGTGAAAAGGAAAGAAACAAGGAACACAGTATCTAATTTTCATTTTTCATCAGATAATCCAACCCCCTTTTTGTGGTACTCAGAAGAAGTTCAGGAATTATGAAATGAGGAATGTTCTAGAATTACTGAACCAAAAAGAAATGTCAGAGATATTCCCGTGGGGAACATACTTTAAGTTCATTTGATACATATCATACATACATTGACTTAGCCCAATTACATGCAGTTGATAGCAAAATCGGCCTTTGGAAAACCTTGAAAGAGTGAGTCCGAATGACCAAGGAGCATGACCTGACTAGAGAAGGTTTGCCCAGGTGTGAAAACATGTGAGGTCTTGGGCACGCTGAGGTCTGGGCAGAGCAGAAGTTCTTCGGCTGACTCTTCAGCTTTTGGAAGCTCATTTTTAATACATGGTCTTTCTGAAATCCCTTAGTGCACAGGACTATTGCCTTTCAACACATATTTTTAAAATCTCTAGAACCATCAAAAATAACTTTCAGTGATTTTTGTGAGGTCACATTAAGGTTAGCATAGAAAGAGGACCACCCACATAGCCAAACTGGCATGTCTCTTTTCAATTTTCATTGTCAAAAGGACAAAGGAACTGTTTTAATGAAGTGTTTTTCGGTTGTCTTTTGTTTCCTATTTTACACAGGAAAAAGGAAAATGTTTCTTCAGCTCAGGGCATCTGAATCATATTTCCAAGGGGACAGGCATTTTCAGGACAGTAAGTACTAAATTATAAATAACTTCCAATAAATTAAACTGTAGTCTGGCTTTTTTTTTTTTTCTTCTTCCTTGGAAACATTTAGCCTTCCTTCAGAAGACTTAATTGTTCTTCAAGATAAAATGACAGTTGCTTCTAAAGTATATAAGGCAATTGGGCATGTGTCAGTCATAAACAGTGACGAGATAATGTGGCACAACATACTTCAGCAAGAAATGCCACTGAAGCAACGAGTGCAAATGTATTCTCGCTTGCTGCCTGGCGTCAACTGGTCCAACTTGCAAAACTGGACCAGCTCTCTGTTAGTGGTTTGAAGACCATAACAATCTTTGTTATAACCCAATGCCATCTCCTCACATGGAGAACAAAAGGAATAAATGAGACAGCTATCCTGATATTCAAAGGCCAGAGAATAAACTGGTGCCTCAATAGTCCAGGTATTTGCGGTGAACGTGTTTAGGCTCAGTATTCTTTAGTTAAATGTTCCTTTCTCTGTTTACTTTTCATCATGGATATGGCCCAGAGTTCCACAAAGAGAAGTAAACTGAATCCAACAGTCTGTACTTTCCTAGTTATAACAGAGTCAAGTGAATGAAGTTAGATCATACTTACAAAGAACAGAACTCTGATTTGCTCGTCTTTCCCAATTCTGGAGGAAGGTGATTTTAAGAGACAGGGATTTCTCATATAATCCTGCCCAAAGGAAGAGCATGGGGGAGGGGGGGTGAAAAGAGCAAAAAGGCAGTAATTAAGACAGAGAATTAAAATGCTTATCTGGAAATTTCAGAAATCAAAGAGAGAAATATTTTTGGAGTAAGGCTTTCTCTCACTCTTCAAATCCTCGAAACATACCATGCTACCCACTTCTGTGTTATTTTAGAATATGTTTTCAACCAGTTCTTCCCAACTCCACCTTCATTTCCTTTTAATGCCTATAACTCAATCTAATGAGAGAAGTGTTTTTATACTGAAATTTAAAAATACTTTTAGATATAGGCTAAGCTGCTTACTTAGGAAGAAGAGCTAGAAACATGAAGTTGCAACATATAAAATCAAAGGGGTGGGGAAACTTAGCTTCTAGCAGTATTTTGAAATACATCTAGAAGTAGAAACAGAAGAAATATAGAAAACCCAGCCTCTCCAGCATTTGCAGAAGACTCCACTCACTCCCTGTGTCTTAGGTGACAGCTACTCCTGAGCACTTGTGGCCTTTCTTAGGAGGACGATTGGGACAAGAAAGCTTGCTTTATTCATCTTCTTACCTCCTGTAGCACCTAAGTTCCAAGACTAAAACTTAATGAAATGAATGGATGAAAGAGCAGAGAGAATGGCAAATAGCATGAAAGAAGATGGAAGGAGAGTTAGAACAGGAGAGGAGAAAAATAAGACGGAGTTCCCACTGGTGGAGCTAGGATTCCCTCGAAGAGCAGGACAACTTTCCCTGAGAACACAAGCAAGGTTTCTTGACACCTAGTCATAATGCAGAGTTTTCACAAAGATCAGCTCTGTTTCCCTCTTTTTCCTTCTCTTAGAGCCTTCCTCTTCTTTTCAACGAGGGAAGTTTGTGTAAGTATGTTACTGCACAGACCACTGGGCGAATGGCCAACTGTCCTCTGGGGAGAGCCAAACCTGATTCTCATTTTAAATGCATACTGATTTTATGACCCCAGGTTACTATAATCAGAGACTACACATTGAACTTGAACTCTCTCAGACATGTTCAAATTTTTACAATGTAGAATGTGGATCTTTTCAAACCGAAATTTTCAAGTCAATATAATTGTATGAGTTCTATTGTTAAAATAATAAGATTACAGAGACAGCCACCATGGGCCCTCATCTGCAAAATCTTCAATGACTTCCCTCAACTGGATTATAATCTCTCCCTCTTCTGAACTCCAGTAGAACTTCATTTAGGTTGTCTTATACGCTTGCACTTTCTACGTGGTATATTTGTTATTTAGGTGCATGTCTAATCCCCTCAACTAGAGTCAAGCTACTTGAGGGCAATATCCTCACATGCTTCGGAGCACATTACCGCCTGCCTGTAGAAGGCCCTCATAATTTTTCTTTACATACAAGTGAGTAAATCTATTGTGATGGTACTTTGGTTAAATTGCTGGTCAAAAACACCCTCGCCAATATCTTAACCCTAAGATGCTTAGATTTACCGTAATGGCTAGCTCTCCTTGAGTGCTCCCTTATGCCCTGTCATAAGTTCTCAAGGGAACCCTCTCAGGTAGTATTATCTCTTTACAACTGAGTAAACTGAGACTTACAGAATGAAGTAACTCACCAAGTTCACTCTGCTAGAGAATTGGCAAAACGGGGTTAGAACCCGGGGCATTTGATTCCAAACGCCATACTCCCAACCACTGGATTATACAGCTGGGCAGCATAGTAAGGCCTTCCAGGTCTTTATTCCAAAGTCATTTCTTAGAAAGAACTCAGGCACAGCTTATATACAAGCCAGCCAGCTGCTACGGCCTGAAAACTCAAGATACTTCCTCACAGAAAGAAACAAGTTCTTTAAAGGCACTAAATGCTCCCCCTCACCAGAAGTGCCAGGATCGTTGAAGGGAGAATGACAGTAAGTCAGGCTTAAACCCAGGATGACCTGGAAGTCTAGATACACTGCAGGCTCCTCTGTCACCAGAAAGCCTATTGTGCTGGAAATTTATCATCTGGGAAGCTGAGTTTTTGTTTTTGGACAGGAAAAAGACTTCAAAGCTTCTGCGCCCACTGGAATAGATCTTTCATAACTCAATTTACCCAGATTTATTTTTCATGAGGTACATACTTTTTTTTCCAGGGAGATTATCTTTCAGCATTTCCTTACAAGTAATTTTCTTAAAGAAAAAAATGCAATTAAATATTCAAGGCCTTGAGCTATTGTGTAAAAAGAATTCATGCTTAAGTGAGGGTAGCCTATGTTTGGGCTCACAGTTAACACTGAAACATAACAGGTATGAATTATTACTCAATCTTTCATGCTCTAACGTGTCTTCTTGCCTAATTGGAGCAGTAAGTCCTAGGATTCACTGGGTTTTTTCCTGATTGACGCCACCCTTCATTCTTGAAGCAAGATACTTACAAAGAAATCCTCAAAGCAACAATGGAAGATTCATTCATGTGCACAAACTTATCCCCAGGTGTTACTTAGGAAATTCACAGCCCTGGGAATCTTCTTTGTCCTGAAAATACCTTATAGGCTGCCATTACTTTCCTGCTATTTATTCAAAGCTTTGGATGAATGAAATAACTGAGGTGCAGGGATGTTGGTGAGATTTTGAGGAAGTTCACATTTGTTTTGGGATGTGCTGTTACTTACTTCTTTTCTCCTTCCTTTCTTTCTGCTTTTGCTCTCACTTCCAGGAAACACCTAGACACTCTAGCCTTTCCAGTGTCAAAAAAAAAGCCCATTAAGTCTTTTTTGGACTCAGACCAGAGTCTGAAGGGTTGCCTCTTAGGCACTTGAGAATGACAGGTTTTGTTCCCCACTAAAGGTCTTTTGGGGGCTGAGCACATGCAGTAAGTGTTTGGGATTGGGGGTTCCTGGTCAGAACCCCTAAAAGAACATTACTCAGGCAGCAACACAGCCTGCCTGGGTATTAGACAAGACTATTGGGAACAGGATGAGTACCATCAAGGGAAAAATGCTCTCATAATAAATTGAATAATAATATAACTTTTGAGTTTTTACTATGGGTTGGTCACTGTTCCAGGAGCCTTACTTGTATCGCCTTAATTCCAGGGAGAGGCAGAGGACTATTATTCTCATCTTACAACTGGTTTCAGGAATCTGCCAGGGTTACACAAGTAGTAAGTGGTGGAGCCAGGATTCAAAACAAAAGTGAAGGAGATGCTGCGTCACGAGTATTATCTGTCTGATCCCTTCATTCACTGTTCAATGGACTCGCCGAAGGAGGAAGGAAATACATGAAGTATAAAAGAAGCTTTCTCAGTTATTTATCTATTTTTCTTTCTTTTTTAAATTTAGAAACAGACTCTCCCCCTAACTCCCCTCCATGCCCTACAATGTCTTGGAAAACTTTTATTGAAGTGCTTTATATTTTGTTTTTATGAAGACTAGAAATTGTTTAATAGCCAAGAAATCGTGATAGGTTCTACTTGTCTACGATCTCCCTTGATGAGGTGTAAAGTAATGGTCAGAGAACACTTAGCAGCCCCTTAAAAGGTCAGTATGAGAGCAGAAATGCTCACCAATGTTGTTCCACCCATCTTGCTAGGGAGGATGATAAAATCTTGAGGGCTTTGGGAAGGGTTGGTTAAGGAGTCCACCGTTTTCTTCAAAGACAAAGAATCACCTAGCAAGTATAGTAGTTCCTTTTATCCACAATTTCGACTTCCATGGTTTCAGTTACCCATGGTCAAGCGCAGTCCAAAAATAGGTGAGGCAGTACAATGAGATTTTTTAAATTTTTTCTTTATCATTAGCAGATTCATTTTTACAAATCATGATACTTCTTTATGCCCTTTACCCCACATATCACTCCCAAACCTCCTTCCTCCCTCCCTTCCATCTTTACTATACTTAGGTTTATTTTCTCCTTCTGAAAGTTCAAAGTATTGTTGTGGTCTTTCCTTTCTTTCCTTCATTCCTTCCTTCTTCCCTCCTTCCCTTCCCCCCTCCTTTCCCACCCCCTTCCTTTCTAGAAGCCAGTTATGAGTTAGAACATGTGGTATTTCTGTTTCTTTGTCTGGTTTATTACACTTAACATGATTTTCTTCAGACTCATCCATGTTGTTGCAAATGGCAGAATTTCATTCTTTTTTATGGCTGAGTAGTATTCCATGGTGTATATATACCACATTTTCCTTTTCCAGTCATCCATAGATGGGCACTTTCTTTATCGAGTCATCCATCAATGGACACAAAATACGGTTGATCCATATCTTGGCTATTGTGAATAGAGCTGCAATGAACATGGGAGTGCAAGTGTCCCTTCAACATGATGATTTCCATTCCTTTGGGTCTATACCCAGTAGTGGGATTGCTGGATCGTATGGTAGATCTATCTATAGTTGTTTGAGAACCTACATACTGTTTTCCATAAAGACTGTATTAATTTACAGTCCCACCAACAGTGTATATTTCCCCTTTCTCCACATCCTCACCAGCGTTTGCCATTCTCTGTCTTTTTGACAATAGATAGTTTAACTGGAGTGAGGTGATATCCCATTGTGGTTTTGATTTGTATTTCCCTGATGATTAGTGATGTTGAGCATTTTTTCATGTACTTATTGGCCATTTGTATGTCTCCCTTTGAGAAATGTCTGTTTGGCTCCTTTGTCCATTTTTTAATTGTATTATTTGCTTTTTTATTGTTAAGTTGTTTGAGTTCCTTGTATATTCTCACTATTAATTCCTTGTTGGATACATAATTTGCAAACATTTTCTCCCATTCTGTAGGCTGTCTTTTCACTCTGTTGTTTCCTTTGCTGTGCGTGGTGTCATAACTTCTTGTTTATTTCTAATTCTAGTATTTTTACACTGATGTTTGGTCATCTGGTAGAACATTTAATTTTTCTATCACTCTGGAGTGGGTTATGAGGGGGAAGCCTTCCTCCTCTGTAGGTTCTGCTGGTGACACTTCTTTTATCAATGCAGTTGAGTGTGCAGTAGGCTGCCTTGACTCCTGTTCAGTCAGTTCATGGGTACTATGTGTACTCACCTGTGTGGCCAACATGGTAGTTGGGCAGGGCCTGCAAGTCCCAACTACAGCACTTGGGTGCAGGCAGGGCCTGCGGCTGCGTTGATCCCTGGGCACAGCTTGGCCTGGGCCCTGCAGACACTCACCTGTGCGGTCCATGCAGTGGTTTGGCAGGGCCTTCAGGCCCCACCTCCAGTGCTTGGGTGCAAACGGGCCTGCAGCTGTGTCAGTCCCCAGGCATGGCTCAGCTCAGGTCCTGCATGTGCTCACCTGTACAGCATGTGCAGTGGTTTGGCAGGGCCTCACAATAAAATATTTTGAGAAAGAGAGAAAGAGATGACATTCACATAACTTTTAAAGTATATTGTTAAACTGTTCTATTTTATTATTAGTTACTGTTGTTAATCTCTTACTGTGCCCAATTCATAAGTTAAACTTTCTCATACATAGGCCTGGACGGTATAGAGAAAACATAATATGTATAGGGTCCAGTACTATTTGCAGTTTCAGACATTCACTGGGGGTCTTGGAACATATCCCCCGTAGATAAGAGAGGACTAGTGTACTATTAGAATCCTAGTAAGTACAAAGTATAGTGCTAAACTTTAGGAAAGAAAGGGAAAAATATGAAGAAAGGCAGAGAGGAAGGAAGAAAGGGAGGGAAAGAGGAATAAAGGAATGGGAGAAGGAGGTAAGGAAAGGAGGGAAAAGGATGGGGAGAAAAACCCTTGTAGAAGCATCCAGAGGCAGTTGAAATCCCTTTTCAGCTCATTGCTTCTCCCCTCTTTGAAAGTTATTCTAAAGAAATTCTTCATTATCTTTATGCATTCTGGTGTTATATATTTTACATATTTGTTTGGCCTGTTATCAATGAACACAGACAGAAAACGGAAGACAACAGATGCAGTTAGCCTTTAATCTTTAAAGATCACTTTAGGTTCTTTGGAACCTTGTTGGTTAAATAACCCCAGGCTGCCTTGAAAATTCTATTTAGTAAATTTTTGTAAAGTCTTTCAATATTTTTTTAGTCATCTTATTAACATATAATGGTTCTTTTCTTTTGTGGGCAGTTTCAGTACTGAATCGAACTGTATCGCAGGAAATTTGACTGAGCATGAGTAAATGACAAAAATCTCCTGCACAAGGAGATGGAACCCAATTTGAAAATCAAAAATTATTTTGTGCTCTCTTGCCCTGTGTCAAAAAGTCAATATTCTTTCTATTTATATTCCCTTCCTGGAAACCTTTTCTCTATGATTCAGTTTAAAAATACTATTGATATCTGTCAAAGGTGGTCTAAAAATGAGACAGACTGATTGGGCGACTTCATATTGACCGTTCGTCTCATGAAATTTGGATTTTATCAAGAGAGATTTTATCAAGATGTTCCTGTTTGCACAAGACAGTCATAGGTTACCTCTATGGTCCTTGGCATAATGTTTAATTTTGCCTCTTTTCACGGTCAAAAATGTCCCAATTTGAATAATAAATTTCATGGTCATCTAGAACTTATATTTCATAGGTTACCTCTATGGTCCTTGGCATAATGTTTAATTTTGCCTCTTTTCACGGTCAAAATTGTCCCAATTTGAATGATAAATTTCATGGTCATCTAGAACTTATATTAAAATATATGCATAGAAGAAACACATCTACATAGCAGCCACATATCTACATTGCAGTAGAAAATACGAGCACCTTGAAGTCAGTACTAGTTTTATGATCTTACATAAGTTATTACCATTTTGAGCCTCAGTGTCCATATTATAAACTTGGAAATATAATTATCCTTTTAAGTGTTGTGTAAGGGTCCAAAAAGACAAGGTCTATGAAAGTGCTTTACAGACTGTAAAGCTCTCACAATTGCTGGCAATCCTTATTGTTCTAATTCAGCTTTCAATAAATCATGTGGAAGAAAGGACCAAGAAACTGCAAAAACTGCAGATCTAGGGAAATACGGCTTCATAAGAAAGAGCTGAATCTGTCTTCAGACTGGAACAAGAACAAAAGACTTTGTGTCCAAATTCTAGGTCACCAATCTGGCCATTCAGAGTCTAATAAATATTAATCAACACACACAAAAACGTTGTTGAAGGTTGTACAGGGTCTATATTTTATCCTATATAATTTACAATAGCTTTGTTCTTAAAAGAGTATGATAGCTTCATTTTACAGATTAGAAACTAAAACGCAGTAAAGTCAAGAACTTTTTCCAAGATCGCATCTCTTAAAAGAAGCAAGGTTATATCTTGATCCTCTTCTGAATGAATATCTGGAGTGAGCTCATTTGTCTAAATCATGTTTCTGTGATGTGGTAAAACCTAATTTCCTGATTGTTCCTGTACTCAGAGACCTAACTTATTAGTACATTTTAACTGATCTGAAAGAATAAAGTGAATGGGGATTCCATTAGTACCTTTTAGGTATCTGCACTAGGTTGTATTTTGATAATAAATTTAATCAATGGCAATGTTTAGGGTATTTTACAGAATAAAATAATAACAGATTTTTATTTCTTCTCGGCTGCCACGAAGATTTTAAGGGTATAGAATGTTTCTGTGATTGGCCCTAGTAGCTGATTTCACTAGACCCCCCAAAATAGGCCCATCTACTTAATTTAACATTAGGAAAACTCAGTGTGTTTTCTGTTTCTTTACCGGTTCAAATAAGTTAGCAGCTACATGGCTTAGTTTTCTAAAGAGGTTGCTTATTTGTCACAATCCAACAGTACAAGTCATTGTGATCCTATTTTTATCCAATTGGTACTGTTAGAAAACATCTCAGCAACAAGTGAACCAAAACTTGCTTTATTTTGGTTAGTGGGCCAAACTTAAGCCAACTATTAACTTGTTTTAAAAATAAAAGGCAAACAAAACGAATCAGAAAGATTTTAAAATCATGAAAACGGTCTCCTTTCCAAGCTTTTAGAATGATTTATTTTGAACTCTAAAGGGGTTTTTTTTGTTGTTGTTGTTATTTTATTTTGATTATGAATTCTTTCTGCTCAAGAACAGAACAGTAAATTTGGCTCACTGTCCCAGAAAAGAGGAGCATTTCTGGCACTGAATAATTATAACAACATAATTTTCCAGCTCATTCCTACCCATTCTCAAGATTAGAGAGACATTTATTTTGAAAGCAAATCTAGGTTCCTTTAGTGATAGGTGGTAATACTGCACAATAAATAATCTGTTTAAGGATTAGCCCTCTAAAAAGGTGGCTTATGGTGAGTAAACTGCCAATTTGGAGACATAGGAGAATTTTTTGGTTTACATTTAGTGATTTTCTCCTATCATTGTTTTGTTGACAGGAGTCAAAAAATGGGAAAGATACATAAACACAGGTTCTAGGAACCTAAACCAGCAATGTTACTGGGAGTAATCCTAGATCCTCTTTGTTTCCTCCTTCTCTAAAGCCCTTCTACAGGTGCTGTTGATTTTACCTGTAACATTTATCTGTTGAAATGATGTTTGAATCCATCCCTGTCTTCTCCATTCCTTCCAGGACTCCTCATCAGCACTTAGAAACTACTGCTACAGCTTCCAAGTGGTTTACACAATAGTTTCTCCAACCTCTAATTCCATGGTTCTCAAACTATATTTGGATGTAGAAACCCTTTGTCAAGAGAAAATTTTATGTGGATGTTCAATATGAAAAATAAAAAATAAAACTCTTTGTTTGAAGTAAGTCCAGGAAAACCTGGACCAGAGAATAGTTTAAACACCAAAGCTCCACACCAATTCATGTTCAAATCTTAGTGTGCATCAATAGGAACCTGAGGGGCATAAAATATATATGCCAATGAGTCTGTTCAGTAGGGCTGGGATTGGACTCAGGAATCTGTATTATTAAACAAACTTCCCTAGGCAATTCTGATGCATTTGGTTCCAAACCCATTTTTGAGAAATACTGCCAGTTCTATCCAATCTTTACATCCTGATTATGTGACTTCCCTACTTACAAAACCCCATTGATGGAACCCCATCGGCTTCCCAAATATTAACTAGCAGACATGTGAAGTTAAATCTTTCAAAACCTGACCTCCATCTATACCCTAAACTTTTTTTATGAACACACCTCTACTGGCACAGATGGCCTTTGCATATCTTGGTTCCTTCGTACATTCACTTTTCACTACCTTGAATTGTTTTCTACCTGGGATATTTCTTCAGTTCCTTTAAGGCCCTGTTTAAATATTGCCCTCTCTATAAACCTTTCTCAGATCCAACTACTTCCAGAGGTAATTAATCACTTCATCTTCTGTGATATTCACTTTATGGTAGCTCTTATCATATCGTATAAAAAAAAAATCAACCTAGAGTCTAGAAGTTTATCTCCTTTACTAGACTATGGGATCCTTAAAGCCAAATCACCTGCATTTCCATGGCACAGCAAAAATTTCAGTACATAGTAGAAGAACAACAAATATTTGCCAAATTATGTCATGATTTCTATCATACGGTAGAATAGTAGATAAAGCACTAGACATGAGGTCAGAAGATGGGCTGAGGTTGCTTTACCCTTTGCCGCTTACTAGCTTGGTGAGCACAAAATAAAAAAAGAAAAAACAAAAAACATATGCCAATAAATGTGACAATTTAGGTAAAATAAAATTTTTTCTTGAGAGTCACAATATTTCAAAACTGACACAGGTTGCTTTACCCTTTGCCGCTTACTAGCTTGGTGAGCACAAAATAAAAAAAGAAAAAACAGAAAACATATGCCAATAAATGTGACAATTTAGGTAAAATAAAATTTTTTCTTGAGAGTCACAATATTTCAAAACTGACACAAAAAATAGGAAAAATCATATATACATATATTTATGTGTACACACACATATACTCACACGGGTACTTTGACAAGTCAGTGGAAAAAAGAGTTAAAATAAAATATGAATCTTTCTATGAACTTTTTGAAGACCCCTTGTGTGAATGCATGAAAAGATATATCTAGTAAGGAAATTGCGTTAGTAATTTTTTTTTAATCCCACAAGGAAAACTCCAAGTCACGATGCATTTGCCAGTGAATTGTATCAAATATTTGAGGAAGAAATAATGTCAATCTCACACAAATTCTTTCAGGAAACAGACGTGTTTTCGAATACTTCTTAATTCATTTTATTGCTCTTACCACTACCCTGATACCAAAACCTAACTGAAACGTTACAAGAAGACATTATTAAAGACCCATGGGATAAACACAAAATTTCTTAACAAAATATTAGGACACTAAACCCAGTAACAAGTATAACACATTATGCCCAAGCAGGGTTTGTCCCAGGAATGTAATGTTAGTTTAACATTCAAAAACTTAATATAGTACACAATATTAACACACTAAAGAAAAAAACTATATGCCACACAATGGATATACAGACAGCATTTGAAAGAATTCAACACCCGTTCAAGATAAAAACTCTCAGAAAATTAGGAATAGAAAAGAACTTTCTCAATCTGAAAAGGGCATCTACAAAAACAGCTAATATAACTAATGATAAAACATCGAACAATTTTCCTCTAAAATTAAGAAAAAGGCAAGAAAGTCTCTTCCAACTGCTTCTATTCAACATTGTACTGTATGTGCTTGCTAGTATAATAAGGCAAAGTAAAGAATTTAAAGACAAAGTTTGGAAAGAAAGAAGTAAAACTATTTGTATTCCAGTGTGGGCCCTAATTTCTACAACCGTAAGTGAAGAGGTGAATCTTGAATAGCTAACATTCCAATATATTTTATACTTAAATAAATTGTAATCAGTTCAGTTGCTGAAATCAGTGAAAAATAATCAAACATGACATCTTAAAACAATTGCTTTTTAACAATATCTCTGAGAAATTGTCTCCATTGAGAAACTGCTGCTGCCTTCTGTGCTAGGCATCATGTGGGATAAAGACTATGAAGGACTCTTGTTTGAACCTGTGACCTGAGAACAGATGCAAAACTAGTACATAGTTTATAAGTATATGTATGTATATCTATGTACGTTTAAATATCTAAATTTCTCTAAAAATTATATTGGATCCCATAGCATAGTTTACATTTTCTGGGGTTTTTTTAATTTATATTTTTTCTTGGTCCATATTTATTCAGTTATTCCTCTATCTCCCCCTATGCTTTATATATATTCAGAATGAGGCAGAATATAATTGTTTAACTGTTATAAAAATTTAAAGGACTAAGACAATGAA
>NW_007728323.1:270026-270681 GCF_000696425.1 Galeopterus variegatus
GATTACACAACTAATAAATGACAACATCAATTAGTGTTTCAATGCAAAATTCTTTCTGAAGAATATTGAGGTGAAATAATATGTTTTGGTTTGCTTTTAAATACTCCAAGAGCAGAGTAAGGGGTGGGGGGCGGTGTTAGTAGGACAAATAGATTAACCAAGATCTGCAAAATGGAAGCTGAGTGACAATTGTTGATGACCATTCATAGTTATTCACTCTGCTTTTATGTATGCATGGAATTTTCCAAAGTTAGAAAAATAAATTCACTTTATAAAAGAATCAGTTTTCTCTTTTCTGTCCACTACTCTGCATCAAGGCTTGAGCTAAGTTTTAAATGATAGGAGAAGGTTTGGATAGGCAGAAAGAAAGGGCTGATGGAAAGAGTTCTGGAACAGAATAGAAACAAGAACAGATTTTCAATAAGGTAAAGATAGATGACTTTTTGAAGATGAGAATACAAGTCATGGAAAAAAGGGGAAGATGAAATGTAAGTTTTGAAATGTTGGGTTGAATTCAATTATTAAGAACCTTGAAAGCCAAGCAAAGGGCAATACAACTTCTTCATCCTTATTCTAAACTCCATGTTAATACATCATTGAAGTATTTATTGAGAACCTTCAAAGGCCTAAGGAACAATTTAGATCAAATACCATA
>NW_007728323.1:270938-273234 GCF_000696425.1 Galeopterus variegatus
AAAGAGACTTCAGTGTGGCAAAAAACAGATTAATATCCAATTTGTAACAAGTAATTCTTAATTCAACAATGTTTTGGCATAACCAAAATTTGGCTTCCTTTGGAGTTTACTGCTCTGTGACTTGTGGGAGATCGAATAATGTCAAATCCTTGTAGGTTCTGAATCTACCACGGTTCAGTAGAGAAAAAGGTGGATATACTGGGAAGAAGTTTTGAGTCAGACAGGCTAGAGACTGAATTCCATGACTTCCCTGCCATAAACTTGGACAGTTATTTCTCTTCATGTGTAAAATGGAAATAATAATGCCTCCTTAAAAGTTTGCTGTACTTGAAGAAAAACAGCATATGGAAAGTCAATGTTAAGGACTTAGTACAGTGCCTAGTATATAGAAATGTTTGAGGTTTTTTTTTTTTTCCCCCCAATTTGACCTAGTGTCAGATATTCTGATCCATTTTCATATTTGAGAATCTGCCTCTCATGCAGCCACCTTTCATAAGGAATATTATGACAATTTGGTGGCAAAGGATCCCACCTCCCTCCACTTGTTCTTCTTCTTTTGAAGTGTCCCCACACTGTTCATGTGCCCTCTTTTAGGCAACCAGGAAGGCCAAATACACCTGAAGACAAATTGAAAAGTCTCTTTCACTTTCCAAACCCCACCCTAGAGAATGTTTGCTGATCAGAGACTCTCAGTATTTCCTCTTTTTACTCTATAAAATGTGCTCTCTTTTCTAACTGCTTTGTACATCTGCTGAAACTAAAGTGAACACAGATGAGTTCTCAACACAAGTTTATGAATAAATATCCTTCATTAATTTTGTCTCAGACTTAGTTTTGTCTTTGACACATACTATGGCAGACCCATTTTGTCCTGGCTTTGAAAATGAGGCTGTCCCGCTGAGCCCCGTATCATGGGACAATATCCTCCCACCAAAAGAGGTTCTAAAGTAAAAAAAATTAAAAATGTGCCCAAAGTTTGTTTGACACTGTATACTACACGTGTATCCATACCTTCAAGAATCAGAGATCACTAGTACACTGAAGACCTTTGGTGAAGAAACCTTCCATTTAAGCTGATATATTCCAAATTTATCCTACATCATGGAATCCTCCTCCACCCCCAATAATTCTATAATAAACTAATCACCAACCTCTTCATTCTGGGTTCACTCTCACATGGCTTAGTAATGTACCCAGATGCTACTAACTAGCCAGTTAGAATAACAGGGGTGCAAAAGCAAAGATAAGTTTGTGCTGGGAGTGGGGAGAAAGCAAGAACAAAGGAAATAAAAGTGAAATAACAGCTAGGGCATACATGGGAAGCATAAGTATATTGGAAGCAGTTTCATAAGTCTTTTCATTCAAAATCCTATTAGGGCCAGGGATACTGCATTGGAACCATTGAAATGTCAGTCACTTTAGTCCAGCAGAAGTTGAGCCCCATCCCCTAATCTTCCTTCTGAACTAGTTTTTGGTCTTCTTTTAGGCCTATGTGATGGTAAATTTCAAATTAGAGCTTTAAAGTTGTCTGGCTTTGAAGAGCACTTAAGCTTCTAAAAGAAATAAATTGGTATATTGCAGTGTCAAGCTGAATAGATGATTTAGTGACACTTTTTCAGAACTACTCTAGGTTATTTTTTGTGGCATGTATCCAAATGGAATAGCACCAAGGTATTTATATAAGCTCCAATTTCTACACTACTCCAATATCTTGCATAAAGTATTTTTTATGGTGTATAACCTTCCCATCTGAACTAGCATTTGATCAACCTTTAAGCTGAAAATTGATCGGTGTCTGAATATTTGAAGAAGTATACTTGTACCAAGCAATTTACGCATTGGAGGCAAGTGGGTTGACAATAACTTTGCATTGTTCTACTTTGGACAAATTTAACAGACTATAGAGCTGTCGTATATCTAAGTGAGTATAAGCAAGGATTTTGCTGTGTTAGAGTTCGCCACAGGAAAGGAACCAATAGGATATATGTATGTGCATATGTGTGTATCCTGTATATATATAATCTCCTATTGTTTCCTTTTCTCTAAATATGAAGAGATTTATTATGAGGGATACGTTCACACAATTATGGAGGCTGAGAAGTCCCATGATCTGCTGTCTGCAAACCGGAAGCCCAGGAAAACTGGTGATACAGTTGCAGTCCAAACCGAGGCATGAAAATCAGGCACCGTGATTTCCAAAAGCAGGAGAGGACTGATGTCCCAGCTCAAGAAGAGAGAACAAATTCACCTTTCCTCTGCATTTTTGTTCTGTTCAGGCCCACAACAGATTGGATGT
>NW_007728323.1:273387-315316 GCF_000696425.1 Galeopterus variegatus
TGCCCACCAACATTAACAAGGGCAATCGTCTTTACTCAGTCTATTGATTCAAATGCTAATCTCTTCTGGAAACATAGACACACTCAGCTATCTTGTTATCACTTAGCCCAGTCAAGCTGATTCTCGAAACTACCCATCACACTTGCTAAAATGTATATGTACTCAAGGTCTTACCCAGCAAAAGATGTGCATTCAGGGTTACTCCATCCTTCAGTGTAGGTTCTTTCCTGCACAAGAGTGCCAGACTAGAGGACAAGAGGAGGATGAAATCCAGACAGATCACCTCTTCTTACCAAGGCATGTGCCCCTGGGGCTGCATGTGCCCAAATAAGTCAGTTTCTCCATATTTGCACAGAGATGTCATACAAATGACCAGCAACCCAGATTCCTTTCATTCATTCTTTTACTCACTCACACAATGTTGTCTGAGTACCCACTGAGTAAAAAGGCACTTTTCTAACTATTGTAGTAGATAAAAAGATGAAACAATGAAGCTTAAGGAGATTAAGCATGTTCATGAAAATAAATGTTAAAAGAGTAAAAGCACAAGTGAAATAGTAGGAGTGGGCTCCAGATTCCAGGTCTCATCTCTGAAGTCCTCCACCATCTCTTGACCTCTTTTCCTTTTCTGTCTTGGACATGATGCAAGTCTCTTCTAAGTTTTATCATCACCTTGTCTTCTCTTTCTCATAGTTATTGATATCAGAGATCCAGAACCTGGTCTCAACTTATGCTTTCTTGTCTCCTACTATCTTTACAACACACTTACAGCTTGTTTATCATACATTTGTCCTGCAATAGAGGCTCTCCACTGTCTTGTGACCTTGTGTCAGTGCAACTTTTTCTGCAAAGGGCCACGGCAGTAAATATTTTAGGCTTTATGGGCCATACAGTCTCTGTTGCAACTGTTTAACTCTTTGATTATAGGCAGAAGTGACCATAGCCAATGCATTAGTAAAGGAGCACCAATGTGTTCCAATAAAAATTTATTTATGGACACAAAAATTTGAATTTCACATAATTCTTAACATGTCATAAAACCAATTCCTCTTCTGATTCTTTTCAACCATTTTAACCATTCTTAACTAGTGGGCCATACAAAAACAGGCATCAGGCTGAATTTGGTCTATAGACACATAGTTTGCAGGCTCCTAGCCTAGAGCATATGTAGGGTAGAGAGTGGCCCTGAGCCAAGGGTTATACGCAAGGTGGAGAGAAGAAGGGAGAAAGGAAGAGCAATGGAGAGCAAGGTATAATACTTAAATCTGCTGGGAAGTTGTCTTATAATGCCCTGGCCCAAGGCTTATGAGATTTTTATACATGCAGAACTGGTATGGTAGAGCAGGCAACTTCATGCGAGCACTGGTAGCTTTTTTCATAAAATCAGTTCTAAGTTTGAGTAGGAGAGAATGCTACCTGTTCATGAGCACTCTGTTTCAATTGCTTCTTGGTCAAGCAAGTAGTGTATATTTCCCAGCCTCCCTTGCAGTTAGCTATGGCCATGTGACTGGTTGTCACAATGGCATGTGAGCCCAAGTGAGATGAGTCACTTTTTTGAGGAAGGTAGGCCTCCTCTATGCTCTCTTCCCCTTCCACCAGCTGAATGTCATTGAAGCTGGGGCCCCAGTAAATTGAAGGAGCCTTGATCCTCAAGGACCTCATATGCAAGAGCTGCTCCCTGACCAGGAGCACCTACCTTAGACCAACACATGTGCAGTAAATGTACTTCTCTCGCATTTGAACAATTTTATTTACACACACACACACACACAGAGCTTCTTTATTATAGCATCCAGTGCCACCCTACTTAACACAATTGTTAAGGGTGGGGTTATGTCTTATTCATATTTGTGCTTCTAGCATCTGTCTCAGTGCTTGGCACATAATTGTGGTTGAATAAAAGGACTGACAAACTTGAAAGCATCATTGCCACTTTGTATTCTCTCATCTTCTGTTGAACTCCTTTTATCTTCCCTTCCAAATGTGTACTGCCTTCATGATACCACTTAAATGCCTAATTTCCTCAGTGTACTAATCCCTCCAGTCTTACCTAAATAATATTCTTGGAACAAAGCTTTTATTCTATTTTCTCTAAAACTAAGCTTATTCAGCTGAATAGAGCAGTTAAGCTAACTTCTGCTAAAGAGAAAATGACTGAATATTGTTTATTGTATGACCTTTACTGATACAATGCAAAATATATATTCGTTTTTCAAAAAGAAAAATCTATGCCTTAATATGAACAAATAATCACAAAATTTTCCATGTCAATGAAGGGGTCAAAGATCTATATCTTGGGACATACGGTGTAGATGACTGCCTCCCACCTAAACAGACTGGATGCCATCACAGGAAGTAGGAAAGACTTGGACGTCAGCATGTCCAGCCTCTCACTTTTGGAGAAAAACATGTTGCCATTATCAATAATATAACCCTTGACATAGGTAAGGAACTATATCTGCAAGTCTTCTCTTCACTAAGGTAAGTAGTCCCAGTTCCTATAGAAATTTTTTGCAAATATATTTTAACCCATTAATCTTTTTCATTCTTCTTTCAGTTGTTCACTCTTTCTCAGGTTACAAAGTTCAAGAAGTGACATGGGATTCTAAATAAAGGCATAGCCAGCAAGACCAGCCAGGCCTATGTATAGACAGAGTTGAAAGCTGCCAGCCTGGTTTGATTTGAGATGTAGAAAAGCTCCTGCTTCTCTTCTCCTCTAGCCCCCCTCACCCAGCCAAAAATAGCTCCCCTATCTTGCTGGCAAAGCTGATTTTCCCATCACTGGAGGGCCTCTGGGAAAGGGGGTAGAGGAAAGGCAACTAATATCTCTTAAGAAAATGTGTTTGTCTCAATACCAGGTACACTGTATACATTACTTCATTTAAATTCTACTAGTACCGTAAGAAGTTACTAGCGCACATAAAGAGAGAAATTGATATTCAGTAAAATACAATAATATAAACTCTGCACTCAGACAGACTTGGGTTTGAATTCCAGCTCCAACATTCACTGGCTGTGAGATATTAGCTATTTTTTTTTTATGTGAGAACTGTGCACCAAAAGCAGGGCAGGGCAGTGCTGACAGCAGACTTCGCCTGAGCTGCAGCAGCTCTTCCAGGAACCGAAGAGTTCGACAGTAGCACACTCTCTGGCCTGGACCTGCTTTGGAAAGCATCTCAATTTTTCAAATTGATACAGGAGAAAAACACTAAAGAAAGTCAGATAGGTGGTCAAGGGAAAAGACAACAAAGGGAAGCCTAAAGGTGAGCTCGACGTGTTCACTTTCTTAGTGTTGGCAGTCAAGCTAGTGTCCCTACCTCGAGTTGGTATTTGTCGTATGCCCTGTAGCATATGTTGTACAGCCTCTCCAAACTCAGAGAAGAAGTTCTTGACTCCAACGCTGGACATGCAGGATTCAAATCAAGGTTTCTCCACTTCTGGCTGTGTGATTTGGGGCAAGTTACTTCACTCTCTGCACCCAGTTTCCTCATCCATATAGTGGGTAATAAGAGTACCTACCCCATAGGGGTGAGTGAGGATTCAGTGAGTTAAAACATAGAAGCAGGAGGCGCTCAGCTGACATTAGCTGCTGTTACTCTCTTATAACCCTCACAGAAAGTCGAGAAACTGAGAGTGAACACAGTTCAGTGGCTCACCCGAGATTTCCCCACCTAACTGCATGAACACAGAACCAAAGGCAGAGTTTATGGCTCCAAGTCTAGTCTTCTTCTACCTTACTATGCTGCTTCTGTTACGTGAAAAGGGGTGATGGATAAGGAAAAGCTCAGTAACCTATTGAATGGTGCTTTCCAAATAATCTGAAATTTCCTTCTACTGCTCTACAATCAAGGCTGGAACTTGGAGATTTGTCTTCACCCAGTAGCTTAATGGCCATCCACATGTGGCCAAATATCATTAGTGACAAAAGCCAAAACATCAACGTATTTGCTGGTAATACAGAAGAGAACAGACAAAATAAATGGGAGGGTAAATGCACAGCATGCTCAGTTCATTCCCGAGATGCAGTGGACGAGTTATTTGTTGGACTGCAGCTGCTAACAGCAGTGGCTCATACTGCTGAATGGAGGCGTTACCTGCCATGCTTTCTACATCCTCACCACCAAATGGGAACTAGAGTGTAGATGGGCCCTGTCTTAGTTATAAAAGGTCCTCTTCAGATGCATCAGTTTCAAATCTTTGGCTGGGTCATTGTGTAGTTAAGGGATTGGTTATGAAACAGGGAGATAAATAAAAGGAACTAGCACAGCTCTGCATGTTAGGTACCAACTTATTTGTGAAAAAGATGTGTCTTTCAAATTATAGGGTGGTTAGAAAGATGTTTCTTTGTTTCCTATTGCTAACTGAATTAACATTTGCCCTGAAAATATGTGTGTATATGTGCACACACGGGCCTACAGCTATTGGCTGGACATAAATAAACAAAAAACAAGTAAGCGAGCAAGCAAACATGTCCTCAACTCACACTGGTGGGGATACCATGAAAAGATGCATGCTTTGAGAAGCCACAACCACCTGGATGCTTTGGGAGGACTTGGACTGCCAGTAGCCACATTGAACTGTCCTGTGTCACATCTGGAGCACTGCTCTGGACAAACTACATCAGAGATCAGAAGGTGTTAACTTTAAACATGAGAAATCTCCATTTTCATAGTCAAAACTTGTTAAATATCAGCCATTTTATATGGTTCAGGCTCATATACTGCTAGGATAATGGAGATAAATCATGGGGTGAGATCAATCCCACTCAATAAGGAAGAGGTTTCCCAAATGATAGATCCAATTAATTAGAAAAAAGTGGTTCTGTTTCAGAGAAACACAGACCTGTGCATAAAAGATCTATATCAGCAACTGTGACACCCCCATGAGAGACCGTCTATGAAAGGGTTTTGTAATCAGAGATGCCTTGGACCACAAGAAAACTCACACTAAGTATGATTTCGAATGTCTCCTTAGACATTAAAATTTTCTTTATTTTCCCCCAAATAATCATCATACTGTTTATCTTTGGAGTCTATATGGAAGGATGTGAATAGAAGTTGCTCCGTTTGAAAACTGAGCAAATTGTTTATCTTTTGAGTCCATGTGGAGGGACGTGTATAGAAGTTGCTCAGTTTGCAAATGAGATCCCTGAATCCCAAACATTCTAGGCTTACATTCCCTAATGGTGAAAAGAAATAAATGTTTATCTTTTGAGTCCATGTGCAGGGACGTGTATAGAAGTTGCTCAGTTTGAAAATGAGATCCCTGAATCCCAAACATTCTAGGCTTACATTCCCTAATGGTGAAAAGAAATAAAGTCAGATGAATTAAAGCATATCTCTACTGACCAAAATAAATGGTCAAATATTTTCTCTCCTTACTGTTCTATGGAATTTAGTGTTCCTATAATATCAGACCATTCATCAAAGAGGCTGTCCCTCATTTGACTCTGAGCTTTTTTAAAAAAGCAGAGATGACCAGCAGGACTCAAGGTGGGGGTAGAGTTTTATTAAGGGCTCTTCTTCACACAGTTTAAAAATCAGATCAAACATGATCATTCTAATCACTTAGCAAATTAAGGCCAATGACTTGAGTCAAAACTCAGCCTCTTAGGTGAAGGAGCCAGCAATGATGATCTGCCTTCATGCAGTTAGGTGGCTCAACGTTCAAAAAGCCCCACCACAATGGCTCAGAGAAAGCTTCATTTTTCATCAGTGCTGCTTTTCTCTAAAATACAAAAGATAAACCCGACTGATGGAGCTGCGCATCCATAAAACCTCCTCTCACTTCTACAGGTCTCTCAGTAGGTCCTCAGCCAGGGTGAAAACTGACAAGTGCAGGGGGAAAGTGGTCACCTTAACTAAGTGGTGGCAAGAAAGTGACAGGTATAAACTTGGTGGAGAAAATCAGGCATTTCCAACTACCATAACAACCTCTGCAATGACAGATCAGCACCTCAGTGACCATCTCAAACTCTGAAAATAAGGCTAACCCAGTTGGGGTTTGCCTAAGGGCCACAGACCCAGAAGTCCAACCAGTGTCCACATAAGGCTGTAACCATGATCACCACAGGCATGAACAGGAACAAGGACATCCGCTGTCTACTGAACACCCAATGCCACAGACCTAATGCCCAAACCCCCAACCCTGTCTGGCTTTCACTAAGCCTTGAAATAATGGATTTAAAAGACCATAAATCATCTTCCTTAGACTGGAGGTTGCATAGGGCAATTCCTGAATGAACCTATGAATTAAGAACACTCTGGAATCTTTCATCAAAACATGTGGACACAGATACATGATGCCAGTAATACTTACATACCCCATTTTTTAGTGTATTACATTGTATTTATATCATTCCCATTTGTAAAGGAGATCCTTAAGAACAAGAGCAATGTCTTAAATATCTTTATATCACCATGTCTGCAATAGTGACGCATACTAGAAACCCATATTGGGTTTCATAAACATGTATGATGTTTAGTGAATGAACAGATGAATACAAGTCCAACTTGCAGCAGTGCTGAAAAGATGTCCTATCTTGACCTTAAATACTACACATTATTAACCTTTTTCTTCAAAGATACGGAGAGCTCTAATGTCAAATAAGAGACATGATATGTACTTATTACATTCCAGCCTAAGATCAACATTTGGAACCAAGTATACTGAGAGTAAGAAAAAATGCAAAAAGAAGAAAAACAAAAACAAAATCAAAAACAAAAAACAATTCCTTGCCAAGATACACCATCCGTGATTAAAGACTATCATCCTATCTTGCTACAATAAGCATTTCAGTTGCTCCTACGTGTGCTTCTATATAGCTTCACACTTGGGCAAGAGTACAATTAATGATATGAGGTTAAACAAGGTCCCCAAAGAATCTCAAACAGCTCTTAGTAATGCAAGCCTCAACAGGGTTTTTGAGGAGCTTTATAAGAGAAACATGAGATTCTCTCCTACTTTCCACACAACTCATTTCTAGAGAGTCGGTAATTTCAGAATACAATGAACACTGATACCATCAGAAATGTGAAAATGACAAGAACAGTACAGAATAAGGCATAAGGGGTGCTAAGGGTATTAACCCAAAGAAAATTATGCAATAGGAAGAATGTATTGCTTTCAGTTCAAAGCAGGTAAAATAGGTTCAGAGAAATTAAAAAACCAACATTAAAAATAGAGTCCAGTAGAATGAATAAGCAGTTTGAAGATTGAGATTTTACAGTTAAGGAAGTTCAGCAATGCCAGCCAAGTAAAGATAAGAGACTGCCAGGAAAAAGTAATATCCAGTAAAAGGGAAAAAAAACAGGTATTTTACTTCACATCCCCATACTGAGGTTTGTAGAACTTTAAAAAAGCATAAGCATGTTGGAAGAAACTTAATTTTTGTTTTCTTGATTATAAAATTTTGGAAAGCCACAGTATCTGGAGGTATTGTGCTAGAAAAACCCATAGCAGGAATTTTGAAAGAAAGTTTTAAAATGTCTGGTGAGTTTGGCTGTGAATACAGAAAGAAAACATTTTAGCTCCAAAGCTGAGGTGTTTATCAAACTATAATGCTATCAACTGTGTATATGACAGTAATATGAATCAAATATGGTAAGTGACGTGTTCACATTTCTATCCTTGTTGACCTTTATTTAAAAAATAAATTGCAAGGATAATTTTTAATTGCTCTAATTCCCTATTAATACTTAATAGAGTCAACCAAATAGTCCATGGTACTGCCAGCCCAAGCATGTAATTATCTATTTCTATGTGGACATGAATTAGTAGAGATTGATTGCTTTATTGTTCATATCAACAATGTTAACCAAACATGTTTCAAATGGTGCCCCTCAACACAAGTTTTAACACAGCCATACTAATCAAGCCTGACCACATGAATTATGCAAAATATAAAACAGAAACAAGCTTTTATATTAAATAACTGAAGTTCACACTCTATCATCAATAATATCAACAGAAAAATCCAAAAAATAATCAGAGATATTTAGAGTGGCTTAAATCTTGAAAGAACCAAGACAAGTTTCAACATAGCTATCATAACGTACATGTAAACAACATACGGGCAAATGGGACCAGACCCAGTTTATGTGGAATCCTCTTTGGTATTAGCAAATATTACCTTGGCTAGATCTCTCAGGTTAGTGGTAGTAAGAGCTGGTGAAAATAGTAACACAGAAAATAAGAACAGAAAAGTAGAGGAATGAAAAGAAAATTAGAAAATTCCTGCAGAGAACGTGATTTAGAAAGTTAACATTTTCTCAGTAGCAAGAAAGTTTATGATCTTGACCAATTGTTTTGTTGTATTTTTTAGCAACTTTTATTAGAATATCAAAAACAAGGATTTTTTTATTCACTCATATGTTATTTTCATGGGAATAATATTTGTTCAATATTGTCATTCCTCTTTCATACTAGAAAAAACTTACACATGGAGATTGCTCTAAGCAAATAACCTAGATCTAATTCTTCACCACCACCCCCCAAAAAAATTTTGAATTGGTCTCAGTCTTGAGACAGTTATTTTTTATAAAATGATCATATAAACATTATGGCATCAGGAAATGCCTGTACATCTTTTTCTTTGATCTAAGAACAAATCTAGATAGTATTTGAAGCTAGTATTGTAAGAGATACCAGGCATTCTTTCTTGGTTTCTGTGATTCCTTTTAGTATTGCTGTGCAAACATTACTAATCAAAATACTCTTTGATCTAAGAACAAATCTAGATAGTATTTGAAGCTAGTATTGTAAGAGACACCAGGCATTCTTTCTTGGTTTCTGTGATTCCTTTTAGTATTGCTGTGCAAACATTACTAATTTCTATTATGAAAGAGGAATGACAATGTTCAACAAATATTTTTCTCATGAAAATAACATATGAGTGAATAAATTTAAATCCTTATTTTTGATGTTCTAATAAAAGTAGAAAGAGAAAGATGGAAGGGAAGAAAGGACAACAATTAGAATAATCACACCGTTGCACACTGCTGGTGGGACCATCAAATGGTTCAGTATCAAATGGTGCAGGCTTTATAGAAAACAGTGTGGCGGATCCTCAAACATTTGAACATAAAGTTACCATATGATTCAGCAATTCTATTTCTGAGTATATACCTAAAAGAACTGAAAGCAGGAATCATCAAATGGTTCAGGCTTTATAGAAAACAGTGTGGCGGATCCTCAAACATTTGAACATAAAATTACCATATGATTCAGCAATTCTATTTCTGAGTATATACCTAAAAGAACTGAAAGCAGGAATTCTAACAGATATTTGTACACTAACGTTTATGGCAATATTATTTACAATAGCCAAAAGGTGGAAACCTCCCAACTCTTCATTAACAAATGAATGGATAAACAAAATTTGGTATATAGCTACAGTGGAATATTATTCAGAAATTAAAAGAAACAACATTCTGACACATGCTACCTCATGGGTGAATCTTGATGCTTATGCTAAGTGAAATAAGCCAGTCACAGAAAGACAGATATTGTATGATCCCACTTATATGAAGAACCTAAAGTAGAGAAATTCCTAAACAACTGGAAGTAGAAGGGTGGTTGCCAGGGGTTGGAGAAAGAAGGGAATGGGATAGAGTTTCAGTTTGGAAGATGAAAAGTTCTGGAAGTGGATGGTGGTAGTGGTTGTAGAACAGTGTGGATGTTCTTAATGCCACCAAACTGGACACCTAAAAATGGTTGAAATGGCAAATTTTATGTTACATATGCTTTAACAAAATTTTTAAAAAATTCATATAAGTATCAAAGTGTTCTTATTATTCATTTTTATTCCTCTCATCTGGGAAAGCTGAACGCATGCTCTATTTCAATATTGCCTCATGCCAGGAATTGCTGGGAAATAAATTTGATGTTCCAAGCAATTCCCCATGGCTTTAAAAAGAGATGAAAGACAAGAAACAGCTGGTTTAAAAGCAGTCATAGAATCCTTCACATGAGATCCCATGAACTTACGCAGATAGTGCACACATTTAAGATGCAATAAAAACAGGCATCACAACCAAGCCAATCCTCACAGTGGAACGGGTGCATTCATTTTTACAGTTGTTGACAACTCCATATGAGTTCATGGATTCAGAATATTTGTTGCATTCAAAAAGAAAGAGGCCCTCAGACCCGAATCAGCAATCAATGGAGTGGAATGGCAATGAGATAATGTGAAAACTGAAATTTGAAATTCTGCTGCAGAATGGTCCTGGATAGAATTCAAGCAATTATCCAGCTAAGCCAAAAAGAAAAAGAATTTCCACCATGTTAGTAAGAATAAAGGTAATACTGAGAATCTTCAGAAAGTGTTTTGTGTACTTCTCAAATTTTAAATAACTTAGATTGTACATATGAAAACAAAAGATAAATGGAATTTAAAACGAATTCATTCAATTTGAGAACAATCCTTCTGAACAATTATATATAATACTTAATTTTTTTAGAGCTATTTAAAAAAATCTATCTACAACTATCTACCATAAATGTGCAGGTAAATTGGCTAAAAGAGAAGTTTGTATTCTACATTTGTTACTAGAGATGTTCAAATTATTTCTATCCTCCAGTAAAATCTTGGTTATTGATTTTAAGTATAAGTTTTTAAAACAGAACAGGTCCCTGTACCAATCAGTTGCCAAAAAGCCCAAAAAAACAGGGACATCAGGAAAATAAAATATTTGAAGGAGCAGTAAAAATATTGTTTATATTTATATATCCACACTCACATATAGTCTAAACTGAGGGCCCACACTAGGGCTGTTTCAGCACAGGCTGAGTGAAATGTATTATTATGGACAAGGTATGGATAAGGAGAATGGGTGGAGATTTCTATCTTGATAAGCAAAATTGTTGACTGAGACTGACATAGTCACCAGCTGAGGGAGAAAGCACCATAATTTTAAATTTATCAATGAAAAATATATTTTTAAAAAACTACTGCAAATATAACTGGATATAAAGATACACAGATGGTATGCCTCCAATCTAAAAGCATGGCACAAACTATTAGGTTGAACCACATAAAATTGCCACTTGAAAGATCAAAACTTATTGAATACCATATTTATATAAATACATTAATGAACAAATAAATACAGGGAGGAGAAAGAAAAACCTCTTCCTTATAGTACAATGCAAATCAATAAAGCTATACAGAATGATATGGTTAGAAAGTCATCAACCAATGGGTGAAAGTTTGATGAGGAACAGGATCTTTACATGATTTCAAAGTATCCCTCCACAAATTCCTTAGTAATTATAAAGGATAAAATGGTAACTTTAGAGCAGAGAAACTTGGCAGATACCATTTTATTCAGTGATCAAAGTTAACACCACCAATGTTGGGACACACTGACATATTGTGCCTCCTGATAGGGTGACCTGAGAAAGACAGAACATCACTCATCACTTCTGTGGTATTTCTTATAAGAAGCATAGCCTGAATTGAATCATAAGGAAACATCAGGCAAACTCAAACTGAGAGTCATTCTATGAAACAACTGGCCTGAACTCTTAAAAAATGACAGGGTCAAGAGAGACAGAGAGAGGCTGAGTAACCATGCTAAATTAAAGGAGACTACAGAGACACAAACATAGAGTATGACCCTAGGTTGGATCTTGGGCAAGGAAAAAAATCATTATAAAGGATGTTTGGGACAATTGAGAACATGAATTTGGACTATGAATTAAATAATGACGTTGTGGCAATGTTAAATTTTCTGATTTTGTAATGTTACTGTGGTCACATAAGAACATTCTTGTTCTTAGGAAAAACAAACTATGGTGTTTAGAGGTAAGAAGGCACAATATCCCAACTTAATCTTGAATAGTTCAGAAAATATACAAATATATGAATATATAAAGAGAAGCGATAAAGTGAAGTTTTTAAAAAAATTTAACTTCCCACAATATCATATGGCTCAGTCTACTACCTACATGTTTGTCAACATATTTAATCAACTAGAAACCACAAGTTAGGAACCAGAAACAACTTACTAAAATAATACAATTAAAAGTATTAAGATCAAGCATGTGAACTTGGATGAAATTCAAATCAATATATAAGCATGCTGAATACATTATCAATAGTTGACATTCTCACAGCAGATATTGCATTTTTGAAGTGAGATCCTTTCAATACCTTTTTGGCTCAAGATACAACACAGGAAATTATCTGAACGGTCAAGTGCAACATCCCCGAATGAGCAGTCACGTCATCACTGATATTGCATCTCACTTTTTACTTGAGTGCCTAGCATGGAAAAGTAATTCATCTCTCTAAATACGTTTCATAAGAAAAACAGAACTCTTCTCATTCTGTTCCAAGAAATCCTGGGGTAACAGTAAATTCCACCTCCAAAATTTTAAAGATTTTTACAACTTGAAATCCCACTGTCAAAGTACACCCAGTGAATTATTTTTGTAAAACTAAAGGTAGAACACATAATGTAAAAACAAAAGAAGAAAATGTATCTATTCTGAGTCCATTCCTGCAAGAGTCAAGCAACATCAGATTACTCAGCATTGTTTCTAGCGGTCTTCCTAATAAACTGGATCCCAACATACTGCACCACATGGCACTGAAGATTCAGGATGGAGACACTGAAACATCATAAAACAGTTTCTGAAATGATATTTAATTTTGAGGACAGATTTAATACTAAGTATACCCATGCCAAAAAAAGGGAGATTTTAACCTAATCATAGTAGTAAATGCATTCTTCTTCTATAAACTTCCAAAATTAAACAAAATACACCCCCCCAAAAAATCACCCAAAATAAAAATCACCTATAATTTCAGGATGCAAAGACAACATCATTGTTAAAATTTCAGTATGTTTCATACCAGCATAAATCCATACATGGCTCCATTGATCCATTTATATACACAAAATAAGTGCATTATATATACAGTTTGCACATTGTTGTTTTTCCAAGTCTAAGAATTTTAGTATTTTTTTACATATTCCTTTCACAACAATTCAAATGGAGGTGCTATGGAAGGTGGAACAATATTTCTGGGACACAGAAAAACAGCTGACCAATGACAGAGATGTTGAGAGACGTTTCTCAAGGTTTGTCCACCTATGGGACTGTCCTAAATTGAACCTCAGTGTTCAGCAGGAGAGGAATGATGAGTTCTTCCTTCTCCTCTTCCCAGTAAGACCACACGGAGGACCGATCCCCTCTATTAGTGAATGCACCGTAGCTCTGTTCATACTAGGATGTTCACATTCTCTGCTCCGTCTTTCTTGGCTCATAATTGCAATTACCTGGCAGGACTCGAGTTGCAGTTTCTATGGTACATTTTTGTTTCTGTATAAAGCTAGTAGACCTACCCGAGCATTTCTCCTATTCCATTAGCCCCGGTTCTATTAGCACTTGTCACTAAACGAACTGCCTGCAACACAACCCAGCCCCAGCCTCATTCCTATATCACCTCCCTTCTGTCTCTGCCTCACACTGGTCACTATGCTCCAGCAATGTTGCCTGAACTTGACATTGGTTCTTCCATCTCCGTTATCTTTATTTAAGTCATTCCTTCCTCCCAGAATATCTTTTAATCTCTTCTTCATAGGTTGAAATTACACTTTTTTGTAAATATATGAAAGATCTTCTTCATTGCCTCCATTATCCTCCCAGTCAGAATTATTTTTCCTTTCTCTGCTCTTCTAAAACGCTTTTTGTATCACAATGTATTTTTTTCTTTCAAGTTGGTGGTATGTTTTTGTTTTCACATGTTTTTTTATTTCACTCCTCATAGAGAAACCTTCTTAAGGGCCTGGCTGTGTTTTAGTCTTTGCTATTTCCATGCAAGTCTTTGCTATTTCCATGCAATTTTGAAACAGTGTCCTGATCATATTAAACGTTTGTGTAATAAATGAACTGATGAACTAAAACAGGAAAATATTAAGAGGGTTTAGACAAAGGTAAACAAAGCAGACTATGAAAAATCTGGTTGCACTGTAAGTTAATTATTCAGAGGAGCATGCAACGGCTGAGATAGTTGTGCAACTTTAGGTTTTAAGGGGAAGACAGGCCTCAGCATATATTCATTTCATTCCAGATTTTAACTATTTCCAGAAACAATATTGGCCCAGGAGACATCAGCCTCTTCAAAGTTTTGTATTGGCATCACCAATCATGTATGCCCTTTACTCTGCACAGGGAGGGCTCCACAAAGTGCAAAGTGAAGATGTGCGGTCCTTTGTTTAAAATGGTAAAGATTTCAGGATGGTGGCAGATATTTAACCAAGTGCAGAGCCCTTCTAAGCACGAGACCCTACGTGACTACGTGTCACATGAAGCCAGCACTGTCTGTGTAAAACGTCCGTTTGTAGTTTTTCATTCTTTCCATTGAGCTAAAACCCAAAGATTCTCATACAGAGTGAATACTGATTTTGTTACAAACTCTCACAATGAAACAGAAAAAAGGGCCCAGGATTTTTCTCAGATTTATTATCCAAGTTTCTTTCTTGTCCTGTGCACTCAGAATTCTCCGGATTAGGTTTCCTATTCAGGTCTACTTTTAAATTATTTTTTTCCAGGTTCTCAGTCATGCAGCAAATGTTTGCAAACTTTTTCCAAAAGGAAAGTGGGGGATGCTTTATTACCTTCCAGGCTCTGTTGATGGAAGTTTTAATTTTTTGGTTATGGACTCTAAATGAAAGAAAAAGAAAGGGGGGCAGGGAGGGGCTTTTCAGACCATCTCAATCTCCAACATGAGAAAATTACTTTTGGAAAAAAGTCAAATGTATAGAATTGACTCTGGCCTTATAAGACCCATTACTTTTAAAAGTATTTCATCTGGGAGCTCGGCCTGCAATATGAGCCTCAGTGGGGTGGGGACTGAGGAGGGAAGCAGTAGGGGGGGAGGGAGGGGAGACCAGGGCCAATAGGAGAGCCCACCAGAGGTATGCTGGGTTACAATTAATGGCATGAGGTTACAACTTGCAGCTGACGTTGGTTACAGTAAAAGGTCAGTCTCCCGCTGCAATTTGCATTTACTGATTTGAAAGGGAATCGCTGCCGTCTCCCCTCCCCTCACTCCCTTGGGATTGGCTGTCTGATTCCTGTTGCATACCTCTCTTTACTCCAGCAAAGATTCTTTTCCACCCTTTACACAAGCATGCCTCACCCCCGCACCTGCTCTTTCACCCGCCTACACTCACTCACGCACACCCCCACGGATGCACATGGACTCAGAGACAGACACCTCCATGGCTTGTCTTGCCCACATCAGGGGATTCTCCGCTTTTGGATACTGCTGTCAAAACCAACTATGTTCTTCTGCCAAGTCCCATCCCTCCTCCAGTGACATTTGGAAGGACAAAGGGGGCAAATTAGAACAGGCATTATTTCCAGCAGATAGGACATTCACTGCAGAGTATAGAGCAATTTTGATGTCAAAAGCCATTTTATTTGGAGTCCTTAAGGCCTTGAGGAATCTCTACCACTGGTGGCAATGAAAAGGGGGAAGTGATGGTGGAGTGGAGGAGAGGGTGGGGAAACAGCCAGCTGGAGAAAGTCTGGGGCCCTGTGCTGTCAGGGCTGGTGTAGACATTCACACATCCTCTGGGGAGCTGGGTATTCAGGAGAGTGGAGAGCTCTCTGGTCACACCAGGCTGCCTCTGAAACCAGTGCTCCTCCACCAGAGGGGAACATGCGTGCAGACACCAGCCCCCTGCCGACCCCCTTAGACATCCTTCTGCTGGCAGGTTTAGACACCTCTCGGCTGCTCCTCATCCCACCTCACACCCTCCCCTGGGTGACCTACCACCTCCAGCTCCCTCTAGCCCTTTTTCAAATCCCCCCCATCTTCCACTCCAACGATTCCCAAAATTCAATCATTTATGTACAGTTCTTCATGACTTAATATTTCCCATGATCACTAGTCATTATTTATTTAATATTTTTCTTCTAATGACTCACTTTTATTAACTTAAGTACATGCATTTTTAATGAAAACTTTGTTAAAGTTTCATTTTTAACTGTGTATTTAAAAATACACAGTTGTGATTTTTTAACATATATATACTGTGTAATAATCAAATCAGGGTATTTTAGCATACCTATCATGTCAAACATTTATCATTTCTTTGTTGTGAGAGCATTCAAAATCCTCTCTTCTAGCTATTTTGAAATATACAAGATATTATGGCTAACTATAGTCACCCTTCTGTGCAATGATAGAAACTTTTTATCACTCCTACATGGAAACCACTTGCAGACAACAGAAGACAATATGTAAACTAAATACTAGATTAGAACAATAAAAAGCATTCATTGAGGCACCTCTAAAAGCCATCTTGCTTAACATTTACTGTGCATGAACTCCTCTCTGGGAAGCACTGCTCTCATCGGGGCTTACTACAGACAACTAGTAAATACTAGATTAGAACAATAAAAGGCATTCATTGAGGCACCTCTAAAAGCCATCTTGCTTAACATCTACTGTGCATGAACTCCTCTCTGGGAAGCACTGCTCTCATCGGGGCTTACTACAGACAACTAGCTAATCTCATCAGTGTATTTGAGGTAAGGTGTATTTATCAGTTGTGTCTTTACTAAGAATTCTTCTCTGATAGCAGATGAATATTCCTGGATGCCTTTCTGGTCAATCCAGAGGAGAAAAAGTCAAACTTCTCAGAATTAAGCCATTGAGCTCCTTCGGCTGGAAAATCTCCATCCACTTCTCTAAGCTTTACTCTGAAAGAATGAGAAGTGAGTAGATGAACGAGGACATCTCAGATGCTGAGCAGGGCCGGTGGAAAATACATTTTGGATCTTGTAGATTTCTGCATAATCTGCTTAAAAGTAAGGATGTTCAATATGCAACCTGCCCATAATTATGGGGCTTTTCATTTATTCTGCCAAGTATTTCCTGAGTTCCAAATGAGGACTCAGACCTGGTGCCTGAGATCTCACTAGAGATTCAGAGTGAGAACTCACAGCTTAGCAGGAGAATTGGGCAAAGGGAATCCCAAGCCCCTTTAGTTTTGTCAACTAGGATGACCTTCATAGGTGGAAAAAAAACGAAGTCTTTCAAAGTGCAGTTGACATGCAACCTTAAGATTTAAGATTCAAATCTCAGGCCCAGCTCCAGGCTTCTTACTCCAATGGTAGTCGAAGAAGTGACACCAAGAACAGCCGGTCCCCGCTCTGAGCATTCGGACCCTGTCAGGGACAGAGATAGCTGGCTGATGGATTGTTCATGGTCAGAAAAGGGGAAAGGGGGCTGCACACATGGATGGGATACACAAGGTGGCTCGTAAAACTTATGAGCCATGTTCCGTGGTGTGACCTGGATGAGCGATGGTTCAGCTTCAGTGGAGGGATAATTAAAAACAATTAAGTGTTGCTAGAGAGATGGCAGAACTCAGCTCAGACATCAGGGCTGCACAAACCTGGTCTGGGAAAGAGGCAGGAAGCCCAAAAAGCCCAAAGTCCTTGCCTTATTTATGTAAGGGGGAAAAAAAACCCAGCAGATTGTTGAGCCATGGGAGCCATGGGTGCCACCAAGAGGACCACATTTAATGGGGGCTTGAAAAGATTTTTGCCTTCCTGTGCTCTCCAAGGTGCCAAACTGTCTGCCATTCACACCCATAAATGCATTCCTTTCTCTGATTTCTTGGCCATCACCTTAAGGAGAAGAATCCATGGGAATGGGTTAAAGAGCAGAAGAAAGTGTTCTGGAGAAGAAAGACTGGGGAACTTAAGGATAGACAGTTCTACATAAAACACACAGAGGCATGGGATTATGGGGTATAGGGTAGAACAGCGCCAGAAGAATCCTGTAGAGGCAAGAGGCAGGTGCTGCTTTAGGATCAAGGCCAATATAAACCTAATACAGTGCCTTGGATTCCTAGGAAACTGAGAATAATAATACTCAAGGTGATTGCAGGCACCTAGTATGATGGTGGTCTCTCTAATATTCATCTATAATTACCATTGTATTTTATTACCTACTTGATAAGTTTGTTTTGAATCCCTCTTGTAACTATAATTTCTTTCTTTGGGAAGAAATAACAATTGTTATAATGTCATTCCCTCCAGAATGAGAAGAGGAAGAGGAAGGACAGATTAAGATTAAATTAGCACAGGGGGGCCGAGGGCCTCGGCCATGCCCCCCAGGCATGGGCAACCAGCCCAGCAACAACCACCAAGCTGCAGCAAGAAGGGCCCTGGGGTCCTGAGCTGGGGTGGTGGGGAACTAGGGCTTCTGCCACACCCCCCAACATCTGCACCCAGCCCAGCAATGACCAAGCTACCTCTGGAAGTCCCCTGGTCTCCCCTGTGGGAATGAGGGGGTTGCCACAGGCCTCAATCTCTCCCCTCCTCCTTTTTCCACCCCATTTCCTTCCCCTTTCCCCTCTCCCCCTCCTTGCCAGCTGCTCTGCAACATCATAGAATGTAAAAAAATATATATTAATAAAAAAAAAAAAAAGATTAAATAGGCACAAATTTTGTAGAAACAAAAAAACTAGACATTCTAGATACTGGAGATCTTCGCTCCTTGCATCCCCAAAAGAAAACAAGAGCAAAACTTTTGTACACAAGTGTTAGGTATTCTCCATCACCACCTGCTTAGTGCAGAAGGGGCAGGAAAAAATAGGAAGATTGTATATCACAGCCTTCAGAATATATTGCTTGTTGAATTCCTTCTAAGAAAAGCGAAAGGAAGAATTTATCCAGCCCCACCCCAGACACCTCAAAGAACTTCAAAAGATTTTTAAAACTGTCAACAAAGAATAGAGCCTTTGTCTTGTAAGCATACATGAATTTCCTTTTCAAACAGGAACAGTCTTCTAAGGGGAAGATATACACAAAATGAATTATATATGGATCTATGTGAGTACCTAAAGGGTTATATACGAGGCTAGGAAATCCTGTGGGAGTAGATGGGTCTTTGTCTATAGACCGAAGGAAAAATCTAGAAATAAAGTCACTTCTAAATTTCTCTTATTGTCTTAAAAGGGGAGAAAAAAAGAAAAGCACAATATAATTCAACCAGAAATCTGTCAATCACCAGCCCCTCCTAACTTTACCTTCTAAATATTTCTCCAATTCATCCAATTTTATCTTCTATTGCCAACACACTGCAAAAAGCTAAAATCAATTCTTTCCTATCGTATTGTAAATGCTTCCTAACTGATGTCTCCACATTTGCTCTTATTTCACTTACAACCCATTCTCCACATGCCTGCTAGAGTGATATATTAGAAATCAAACTTGCTCATGTCATTCTCTTGATTAAAACCCAAAGCACTGACAAGCCAGGCCCTGGCTACCTCCCCAGCTGCTCTCTCCCCTTTGCAGATCACTAGCTGGACTCCAGCCCCGCTCCCCCAGAGCAGGATCTCTCTCCAATCCCATGTTCCCCTTCACCTAAACTCACTTCCTCAGGGAAACCTTGTTGATCTCCCAACACTGATCAGGTCTTCTCAAGCACCTTGTACTTCACCATCTGTAGACTGTATCACAATTTAAAGTAATTAATTGCAAAATTTATTTTCGCCCGATAAGACAGAAAACCTATCAGGGCTGGGATGATATTTCATATATTCCAATTTCCCCAGGGCCTAGAAAAGTGGCAGGTACCTAATAACAGTCACCATTAATTGAGTGCTTACTATATGCCAAGTGCTGTGTTAAGAACTTAGATGCATTAACTAATCTAATCCTTATCACAAGCCTATGGGTTAGGTGTTACTGTTACCCCCAGGGAGGATAAGAAATTTGCCAAAGGTTGTGTAGCTCTGAATGGTGGAGCTGGAATTGGACCCCAGACAGACCGACTTAAGTCTAATTATTTTCTTAATTACAATTCCACATTACCATGAAGCTGGCATTTAGTATTTGTTTTATCAATTTTTCTGCTCAGAAAAAGATATTTACCAATCAGCTATGGCCAGACACTATACTCATGGGAGAGAGTCCAGCCCTCCCCAGGTGTGTGGTTTAGTTCTTAGTTCTGTGGGTTAGACACCCTCCTCTTACTTTTCCATCTCTGATGATCCTTCTGTCCTGCTGGCACAGTTTACTTGTTACCCCTCTGTACAGTATTCATTAACTATTTCACAGATCTCTTCCAGAAATTTTGCCCTTGCAGACTTTTGTAATTGAGTACCATATTTAGTTCTGAGCTTTCCTGAACCTCACAACATTTAAAAAAAAAAAGGTTAGGGGGCATGGAGGTGAAACAGGTAATTTTATAGTGCTCATTTTCTGACAAAAAGAAGTGTTACAGTCCTTCGGGAACTTTTTCAGTGCCCTCAAACTCTAAGTGATATTGGACAAAATAGTGGACAAACTTGAACAGCTGTTTGCAGAAGATGCAAAAACAATTTAGTTTTACCTACAATCAACAGAAGCTGAGAAAATTCAATTCAATTGTAATTTTATGCTAGCATTTTTATGCCTGGAGTTCTGACCCAGCATACTACCCAGAGTAGTACTTGGCCAATATAAAGTAGTAGTTCTTTTTTTAAAATAGTTTTCAACATTTTTGAAAAGCTGAAAGATTATAAACCCTCTTCACCAAAAAATGGACCTATGGAAGCAAGCACAACACACACAGCCACGCTCTTGCACAAATTCAATTCTGCATTCAATTGCGGTAAGTTGATAAACCTGGGGCAGATTTGTGGCCCCCAAATGATCCCAAATTATGAATTTTTGATCCAGAAGAGTACATGATTGCAATGCTACTCAAAATGAAATAGCCATATGAGCAATGGATTGACTCAACAGAGAGGAACTTTTCAAATGTTCTAATTCAGTAGATGTGAGTTGGAGCCTAAGATTCATCATTTCTAACAAGTTGCTAGGTATGTCACTGCTGCTAGTACACACACCACACACTGAATGGCAAGGCTTGAGATAATTTCTGAAATATCAATGGGCTCAACTGGATTTCTGATAAGGTTGAGGAATGGTTAAGTTGAAACTGAACTCTCTAGTGGGTACCTATAGTTCAAATTTTCAGTAGCATGAATTGAGAAGTGATTCATTTGCTTTAGACATTAGGCTTGCTGTAAGCGCTGAAAACATGACTTGATTTCTTGCTCTGTTGGAAGGCCTCAGAACCTTTGCACAGAGGTGGCCATCAGGAAAATCTGCACATGTGGCCAATGCTGTTCTACAAGAATCATTTGGAGAGGCATTCTTTGTCAAAGATAGGGCATTCTTTGTGAGCTACAACCATTCTTCGTATTGAATCTTTGATGGACACCAAATCAATAAAATAAATTGAAAAATAAAATTGCTTTACTTGTGGGTGGGGGAATGTGGAAAGGGTAATCCAGAGTCTTTCTGGGAAGACAGCCCCAGTTACATTGGTACCTCAGGGGGTGCCTCTTGAATCAAGCTCATTGCAAACATATCTTGAAAAACACTGCAAAATGACAGGGAATGGAAGACTTGGACCTACGTTACTAACAGGCCATCTCAACAATGCAAGTTTCAGTTTCTGAAGGTTTGTTTGACTTCGGGAAGTTAAGAGTTAAAGAATGCTGGATTTGAAAGGTCTTACCACTCTCAGATTTATATCTGCTACTCTAAAAGTCTGAGATTCCATTCTAACTTAATTAGGACCTGGAGTTTAAATACAGTGTCCAACATTTTGTCCATCTTTCCATCTCCCAGGGAAAGGAGGCCTTTTTGCCATGGGCAAGAAGTCGTGGCAATGAGTCTGATAATTACAGTCCTGCTGCTGAGAACCTACACCTGCTCATTCTTTACCCACTTTCAGTGTGTGACTTTTTTTTTTTTTTTTTTTTTTTTGAGACAATATTAACTTTTCACTTAACTGCTGGAAATTTCAAGGAACAGACAACTGCAGCCCAAAGTGGTGAAACAAAGGAAAGGAGGAAAAAAAGAGTGAAAAGCTTCACTGCTGAGAGTTTTTCTTTCTTTTTTTAAGGGAGGGAGAAAAGGATTTTGTATTTTATAACAGAAAGCACTAAAACGTTGTAGCCCACACAATGAAAACCTTGTGTTTTATTAAAATGAAAAAGCTCATTCAAGGCCTCCATTACTCATTTCCGGGTGGAATGGCAAAACTTCAAGTTTCAAAAGACTCAAGGAGCTACAAACAAACTTTCCCTGGTAGCAGCTGATACCACAGCGCTTTCTAGAAATCCATTTTGTAGACTGTACAGATCAGCTATTTTCAGGACTCATGGAGGCTGAACTCTGCACAAAAGCTGTGGCAGCCCAGAAAGCCTGGAGACACTTAGTGCTAGAAGAATGTTTTCCACTATTTTAGGGTGGAAACTGACAGGAATTCAATGGGTGGCTAAAGAGGTCACTACCATCACGCAAAGGGCACTGTTTCAATACTTCCAACCTCCAATTCAAAAGGACCAAGACAAAACCACTCAAAAGCCTACTCACCCACTCATCTTCCCCTTCAACCAGAAGGACGGCGGTCAGAGACACATGGGTAGACGTCAGGGAGCAAACAGCCGATCTCAGGCCAGTTCCTCATTTAGGTTGGAGAACAGGCACCTGGTCTTCATTAACATTGCTGCTATAGTTAATGCGTTGCAGGTGTGAAAGTGTGTGGCTGAAATCTGACAAAACACCTGTCTTTTGTGGCACCATTAGATCTGCCTAGTGTGGGACACGACCCCCTCGGGTGTGCTTTCTCCTGCCTTGAAAGCCACAGTAAGCATTGTCCTGTAATTACAAAATCAGAGTCATCATTGCTGGGAAGAATTCCTTAACAAATTATACCTAATTAGTCTGAAATTACCTTTAATTCATGGTGAAACCATAGGCTTAACTGTGTTCTATAACACCTTCCTTTTTATCTTTATGCAAATATGATTATACACTATCAAACTGGCACCACCAGGCATAAAAAACAGCTGCAGCTAGTTCTTTGGTTACTAAATGGGAACTGGACGGGTGCCATTGATTATGTTTTCTGGAATGCTGCATCAAAAAAATAATAATAATAATAATAATAATAATAATAATAATATCAGCCAGTTCCTTCCCTGTGAATTCTAGCTTACTTCCCCTCCCACAGAATCCTAATTGAAAGCTGTGAGATTGATCTCTCTTGCCCAACCCCCCACCTCTCACCACATTTTCTGCAGACACATGTGCACATCTTGCTGCCACCCAATCTTTTAGACTGTCATTACATGTCAAAACATGCCTCATTTTATTTCCGATCACGGCATCTTAGGATATGGCTTATTCAGTTCCCTTTCTCATCTCAAACTTCATGTACCTTTTCATTCAATGCATTTTGGTTCATGTACTCTGCGTTCAAAGGTATTTACTTAGGAGACATTGACTGAAGAGCTTTACATATGCGCCCTTATTTAATCCTGGCTACAAACCTAGCACTATGTACTACTATTATCATCCCCATTTTCCAGATGAGGAAACTGAGACGCAGAGAGGTTATGCATCTTGCATGATGTCAGACAGCTAGAAGAAACAGAACCAGGACTCTCACTCACGCCATCTGTCGCTAGCATGCTCTTATCCCCTATAATATGTATTCCCAATGATGCCCATGGTCTCTCTAATTAACACTGATCATTTCCATTTCTCCTGTCACTCTTCTGAACATGCCCTTGTAGGAGATTTTTTTCCAGTTAGTTGGCATGTAAAGATGAAAAGTATTATTCTCATCAGAGGAAGAAATTATGGCTAACTTCCCCTTTGGAGCCATACAATTTGCATAGTAATTATATTTCCTCTTCCACACCCCCATGAAAGCATTTTCTAAACCAAAGTCACGTTTTCTGTTTCATTTATAATAAAAACAATGCTGGGTGTATCACTGATATTACAAAATGTATGTCTTTTAATTGGATCATACTTGGGTGACTTTTGCTCTGATATGAAGAATTTTTGAGATGCTTTCTTAAATTAAACCAGAGTTTAATTCTTCAGAAAGCAATTAAAATATTAAATATTTATAGAGTTTAAGGTCTTCCTCTTTCTGCATTCTCTGGATAAGCTCCTTGCAAAATCAGCATTGGCTTTGCAACTGTCATTTCCATCTTACAAATAATGATAGACCATATTTTTCTTAAATACAACCCAACCCAGGTTCTCTGAAGATTGTTAACTTTAAAGAAGAACCCCAGACCACTTCCCAACAAGCTAGCTTTTTGCAGGGTAAAAAGAGATTAATTTCTCGACCAATTTCAGGCTTGGCATGAAAAGCCAAACACATCAGGTGCAGAGGTTGTACCAGGTCCCTCCGTAGGATGTCTTGACATTTCCCTGGAATGCAGTGGTGGGCTGGTTAAAAAAATAATTACAACAGGACTAGCAATAAGATTTTAGCTAAATGCTACTTTTGTTCAGTATCAATCAATTAAAATAAAAGCATTTTCTTGATGGTTGTTCATAACAGATATCCAGGTCCATCTGTGGCTATTTTATTTATGGCATCGCTGTTTTTCATCAACAACAAGTTGGCTAAAAATCAGATTTTAGAACTTTAATTAGAATCAAAACATTATCTTCTCATTTAATGCCTCCATTGAAGTCCGTGTTACTGCTATGTAGAAAACGGAGCCTGCTTTCTGGAGGCAGATCTTGACTCCTGCACCATGGTAATCTACACAGCCGGCCCACAGCTGAGCGATGAGCTGCATTTCTTTACAGTATTTTTATTAGGCTGATTCCCACAAGTTTAAGAACACTGTAATCAGAGACACTGCAGGGTCACATTAGACTGAGTCCAATAAAACAAGAGGAGGAAACTGAACTCTCATTCAACCCCTTTCCATGAAGTTTAGAATTTTCATCTCATTTCAAAGCAGAGGATGTCCCTTTCCACATCTTTCAAGTTGTGTAAACACTGCAAGTGCTACTGGCTTCCTTTTAATCAATAACGGCTACCAGTTTATGTTTATTATTCCTAATTATTAGACCCTCTGCAAAAGAACATTACTGCTGACAATTTATATTAGTGATGACTCAGGCTGACTGGTCAGTGCTGTAATCCCTTCCTCCTTTTCCCACTATTAATGTTTATGATCATCTATAACCTTCACACTTTGGTATGCATGTTTTTCCCCTAAATAATTTTCTGTGACACTAGTTAACATTTTGTAATTACTATAATCATGGCTGAGTCTACTTGATGTTGAAACATCCAGGTGGAAAAGGGGGAAATTTGCTCAAACATCTGGATGTTTGAGCTGCATAAGGCCAAACATCTGGATGTTCCCAAATATCTTTTCAAATATTTGGAAACGTCAACAGATTTTTTCCTCATGTAGACAAAACATCCAGATATTAACTGAACACTTCTCTTTTCATCTGGATATTTGGCCACTGAATTTTCTTTGAGTCTTCTACGAAAGAATATCCATCCAGCTGTTTTCCATAGCCATTACCACACCAAAATAAGAAACACAGAGGGAAAAACACATCCTATTGCTCCGAAGCAATCCTCACCAGTTTTTCAGTAATTTTGTTAAACACCACACAGAAACACAAATTACCTCCAGAAGGGAGAACTTTTATTTTTTTTTTTAACAAAAGTCTATGTATCCCAGGATATCCTAAAAAGAAAGAAGAAAAGAGCTTAAGTGTTGGCTCTCAGGAGAAGGAAGTTTCTTATCCAGTTTTAACACTTTAAGGATTTTTGTTGCCATTAATAGTCATTTTTGAAATTCTAGTCTCTGTATTCCTTTCCCAGCAATGTTCTTTTGGCTCCCCCCAATTTCTTCCATCCAGAGATTGAGAGGCTGGACTAGAAGCTATTAAAATATTCAACATTCTGGTTAGGTGAAGCTAACTCAAAACTGTACAAATATGTGAACTAAGGAAAAATGCAATTTTTTAAAAATCAATAGCCTCTAATCCAGAAGTTGGTAGCCACACTAAAACACGTGAACACTCCCTGAAATCGTGTGTAAACATTTACATAAATATGCATTTTGTGGAGAGGAGGGAAAATACCTAGAGATTTTTCTTAACTTCTTAAGGGCTGTTTTTCAATGAGCACCTTCTTCTTAATAAGCATACTTTTAATACTTTCTAAAATGATTTGTGAGTTGGGAGGATAGATGCCACTTATTGTATGGGGTTGTTTAGGATTAATTCCAGCAATATTTTATTCCCTCTGTTGGAATGGATTCAAAGATAACATAAAAGGAATTCAAAAATATCAGACACTTTACACACAGTCACCCACAGTATCTTCTCCCTCTCATCCCTGTGCTGTTAGACTGCAAGAAACTGTTATCCACTCAAGCTCATGAAGGACAGGGAGTTTAGCTTAAGGAGTCAGAGTAATCTCTTGGAAACAGATGGCAGGAAATGCAGTCAGGCCTCAGGAAGGGACTAGAACTGGGACCCGCAAAGCCCTGAGGCACGAGGGAGACACCCTCCCCAGCTCCGTCTCTCTGAGACTACCCAGTCCCTCATCTCTCTGCTCTCTGCACTGTTCTCCAAGACATGTCATCTCTCTGTGCCTTGGTTTCCCCACATGCAGAATGAGGATAATGATAGGATCTACCTTAAAGGTTAGATGTGCCTATCAATGAGTTAATTCATATAGAGTGATTAGAAGAACGCTTGTCACATACAAGCATGGTAAATGCCATCCCTCGTGGTTGTTATTATTGATGATTTTCTTTGCAGATCAATTGTCCTGCTTGCTCAGTAGTATAAATGACTTCTGAATGACCACACTCAAGTGATAACCGCAGCTCCCCAGGCTTGTTTGTATGATTCTCGTTCTCACAGTTAACTAACTTGTGATTCTGAATCCCAATCTGAAATTCTCAGGAAAGAGGATGTAAGGAGCCCAACTTGGGGCAGGTTTATACCTCTGGCCCCATCAGCTGTCACCACCCCACGCAGGGACACCATGGGGTTCGCCCACTCACTCATGAGCTGCCTGGGCAGACTCTTATGAAAAGGAGAGTGGGTCAGGGAGAAAACAGAAGACAGTCCTAATGCAGATGTCAAAATTTTAACCTTTTTCACTATATGTTTGTATACTTTAAAGCTAGAATATACAGCTGAGCATAAAGAAAAAAATTAAAAATTTCTAATCTCTCCAGAGAAGAACAGATTTTTAACATGTTGGTATTTATTTCTCATACATTTAATACATATATTTACATTTTTTATAAACGCAAAGTAAGATTTTACATTTCATTTATGATCTTTTTTTCCATTTTCTAACAAACTGTGAACATTTTCAGTTAAGTATTAAGTATTACTCTACATTGTGTTTCTTAATGGCAGCACAACATTTGATTAAATAAATATAAAATACAATATATTACAATAGCCTATTTTTGAATATGTAGATTATTTGAATTTTACAACTTATAAACAGTGCTCTAACATAGGCTCTTTTTCATAAATCGTCGTGCATATCATTTTTCTTCACTTTTAAGTAAACACGAAATGAATTTATATATGGTCACTTTGTTCTCTATTTTTATTTTTATTGTATTTTCTAGGGGTTTGTCCACTTTTTTATTGTTTTTCTCAAAGAATCACTTCTTGGATTTATTTATCAATCTGTCAATCACTTGGGCAAGCTTTAATGGCGAGCTGAGCAAATTAAAGATGAAAGTCAAGGACATAGTAAGATTCAGGATAGGATAAGGATGTCTGTGAGTATATATCCTTTTCTTTAAATGAAATTAATGGTCTACTTTGGCTACATCAAACTTTCTGAGACCGCAAACCTATGCAAGAGAGAACCTTCCACAGCTATGTCACTTACCTTCTTACTGTGTGTAAAGTTCAATATATGACCAATAAATCAATATTGGCCATTATGTTACTTGGATCTTTACTTATGTATTTATTTACCCAGTTCTATGTGTCAAGTAGAGAGGAGAATCCCAGAAGAGATTCTCAGTACTCTAAGACCTGATCATTTCTCCTTGTTTTTCTGACATTTTCTGCATTATCTATTTCAATCACATATTCAGAACCTATTATGAATTCATTGTGGATTGAAATTTCAAATACTTACATTGCCGTTCTTTGTCCTATCTATTATTACTTGACATAAATTATACTCAGTCATGCACTAAAATTGCTAACCCTGTTTTTTGTGCCTTAACTTGCCCAAGATATTTTAGCCCAACCTTTTATATTTTTACCTTTTTGAGTTCCTTTAATACAACAAAAAATGTTACATTGTTTTAATTCGGTCCAATATCTGTATTTTTCTTCTGCTCAGGGTTTAACCCATTTATACTAATCAGAACTGATTAGTTTTATTAAAAGAAAAATTCCCCAAAATGTTCAATCGTGACTCTCATAGAGATATAGAAATGAACATGTTCTACAGAATTTATTTAACTTCTGAGGGAGCCAGATAGATGCCATAACCAGCTGAAAAGAAAATCTGAAGAACAGATACATCTATAGATCAGGAACACTGACATGATTGTGTAAATGGGAACAAACAGATACATCTATAGATCAGGAACACTGACATGATTGTGTAAATGGAAACAAACAGATACATCTATAGATCAGGAACACTGACATGATTGTGTAAATGGGAACAAACTGATTTTTTGAGGGGAAGTTGGAGGTGGGTTAATTGACCAGATCAGGACAGAATTTGCATGTTTATAGACAGGAATTACTCAACATTGCTATTGGTTACCTACAACTTACAGTTTTGAAATAACTCACAGACAACTAGCAACTAGAATTAAAAATCTGGAGGGGTGCACCATACAGAAATAAGCATAGTGTTCCATTAAAGCCCATGTGTCCCTACAATTTTCTTTTTCTGTTTTGTTTTTTTTTTTTAATGTTTCCTGTTTTTTTAATCTTTCCCTGATATTTTATTTGTTTTCTATTTTATACAAGTTGTGTTTCTCTTTCTTCCCTCTAATTATTTGTAAGAAATTAACCTCTCACTTATCTTTACATTTTCAATTGTGCACAATTTATTTTTTCTAATTATTGAATTTAGTTAGAAATAAATTCCTTAGATGAGAGAATTAGAACTTTGACTTCTTCCCAACAGTTTTTGTGGTATAATTCAGGATTTGAGGTGTATTTAGTTTCTTGATTTCAAATAATCATTCTTACTTTGAAATATGCATTATATTTAGTATGAGCAATATTGTATTGTTTCCTTAATTTACAATTAAGATTTCTGTTTTTACAAGGATATCCCTCATCTTTCTGTATTTCATTACTTCCTTATTCTTGAGTGCATGGGTGTGGGCATGTATATTCATCTCCTAGTAGTTAGGAAAACTTTGCATATATTTTTAAAAGAAAGTGTACATATAATTTATGCTTTGGAAATCATTCTATATCCAATATAGTGTTTACGTTACTTTTGTATGCAAATAAAACTCAGCTATAGTATAGAAATCTCTGGTGACAATTCTTTTTCCCATTGAAAGTCTGAGGAAATCACTTCAGTCTTCTGATTTTTCCTATTACAGGGGGAAAATCTGAAAGTGAATGATTTGTTTGGTTTGATTTTATTTCTTTTGTAGATGACCAGTCTTTTCTATCTAGATGCTTGTCAAGTTGTCCTTCCTTTTCAACTTTAAGACTTTCATCAGCATACATCTATTTGTTGAGTTATTTTTATTAATATTTTCTGGGATCTGTTGCACTTACTCAGTTTGCAAAACTAGAGCTTTATTCACTAGCCCAGCCAAGTGTCATTTAATTTGTTTTAAATATTGCTTCCCTTCTATTTATTCTGACATCCCCTTCAGTAACGCTCTCTCTCTGTAAGTAGGATCACAGCAATATAGACTCCAAGTGACTTACCTCAGCTTTGGTTGTCCTTTTTTTTTTTTTTTTTTTTTGTCATCTACCCCTGCGTTCTGGGAGATTTTTATCAAACATATGTTCTATACCCTGATTTGATTTACCACGGTGTTATTTCTACTCCGATTGCATTTTTAAACTCCATTCTTAAACATTTATTTTTTAAAGGTTCTATTTTTTTCTTGTAACTCATTTTAAATTTCTGCATGCCTCTCCAACCAGTTCCAATTTCAAAACTGTTTATTATATTATCATCTCATCTTACAGGTTTTATTTTATAGAACTCAGATTTTTTCAATATTCATAAGACCACAAAATAGTGTACAACCTATGTTTCTGTTTCCTTCAATAATTCTTTTAAAAATGCTTTTGTCTATGAATAGTATGATCCTAGTTGTGTGCGTGTGTGTGTGTGTGTGTGTGTGTGTGTGTGTGCCTGTGTGTATACTGAAAAAGCTGGGTCCTAAGCCTGGAGGAATGAACAATATGAGCCAACATATAATTTGTGACACATAAGCCTGGAAAATTATAAATTGATTATCCTAAATAATTATAAAAGGAAGTTGCCAGATAAGGCTAAAAACAGGAGAAACATTTGAAAATCATTTTAAGGATTTCCCCCTGACACACCATTTATTTAGCCAAGAACCCTAGCCTACCCTTGAGGACCCTCCTGAAGGAAATTTACTTCTTGGAGAGACAAAACTAGTAAGAATCCAAGGTCAGGGGCCTTGGCATACCTGAGGGTAAAGGTGAGGTATCATGCTGAAAATGGGGTTGGAGGTCCAGGCAAAGAGCACATATTGAACCATGAGACCCCCATCACCCACATAGGAGATTAGAGGTTTCCTCTCTGAAAAATGGCTCCCCCTTAAAAGACCTTTAAATCACAACAATCAGAGGCCACCAGCTGACAGGCCCTGCCCTTGAAGACAAGATTTTCAATCTTCATTTTAAATATGAACAAATGGCCAAGGCTTACTACACATTTGAGAAAAACTTCTAACAGGAAAGACTGGCTAAAATAAACAAGATACCTTCGGAGGAAACAAAGACAATGAAGTGAAAAAAAAAAAGTTTTCAAAAATTAAGTAAAAAAATAGTGTTAATAGTCTCAAGCAATCAGAGAAGAATTTACATCATGAAATGATAACATGCTGCTATTTTTAAGAGAAACTTTCAGAGAACAATTAAATTAAAATGTTATAAAAGAAGGAAATCTGCGGAAAGTAAAGCAAACACACAAGAAAAGATGAAAATTAGAAGGGGAAAATTTATGGGCCAAGCCTGGGGCGCACTCGGGAGAGTGTGGCGCTGGGAGCGCAGCAGTGATCCCGCCGCGGGTTCAAATCCTATATAGGGATGGCCGGGGCGCTCACTGGCTGAGCGCGGTGCGGCCGGTCTCAAAAAGGACAAAAAACAAAAAAAGAAGGGGAAAATTTACAATCAGAGAAGGGGTCCAGCAGGCCTAACAATTCCCTCCTATTTTCCAAATAATAAACTCAGAAGCAGGAAAATTTAAAAATAATGAGGAACAAGAAATTATAAAAATATATATATAATAAAATTTACCACATGTAAAGGAAATAGGTTTCCAGGTTACAAAGGCCCAAGTGCCCAGCATAACAAATAGACCTGCAACAAGAAATATCTCTGAAATTGTAGAATACTAGGAATAAAGAAAAGAGACTAAAGGTCTCTGAGGAGAAATAACAGATCACTTAGCAAGGATGGAGAATAAAAATGGCATTGGACGTAGCAACATCAGAAATGAGATGATAAAGGAGCAAGGCCTGAATTCTGTCTGCAGTGATTTCCCAGCCAGAGCCCTGACCAAGTGTCAAAGTAAAATAAGAATGTTTCAGGCAGTCAAGGTCTCAAAGATGTTTTCTGCTCTCCAACTTTTGCAGAAAGCCTCTTGTACATGTTCTCCATTAAAACAAAGTAATAAACTATGAAAGAGGAAGACACAAACATCAGGAAACTGGAGGTCCCACACAGTGAGAGGCTATGGGAATTCTAGAAAAATGCTGAAGAGAGCTCAGAATGACAACTGTGCAGGAGGCCTAGAAAACCAGTCCAGATGCGGCAGGAGAAGGGAGGGACCTGGGAGCCACCCTGTATGACAAAACTGTTTGAATGCATCGAGATTGACTTTTTATTTGAAGAGCTTAGCAATAAATTACTTACAGGTACATAGACACTAAGCAAACAAACGGAAAGGATGCAATTATTAACTCCAGCCAAGACATAAAGTTGAACAAGAAAGGAAATGATGCTAATGTGAGCATTATTTACATAATCACAATAATGTAAACACTAATTATAAATAAAATAAAGTGTTGATATGTTTATAATGAAAGATGTGGTGTGTCTTAGTTAGGTTGAGCTGCTATAACAAATTACCATAGACTAGGTGGCTTAAACAACACATGTTTATTTCTTACAGTTTTGGAGGCTGGGAAGTCCAAGATCAACGTGCCAGCAGATCTGGTGTCTGGTGAGGGCCCTCTTTCTGGTTTGCAGATGACCGTCTTCCTGTATCCTCAGACAGTGAAGGGCAGAGAGAGCTGCCATGTCTCTTCTTACAAGGGCACTAATCCTTTTTGTGAGAGCTCCACTCTCATGACCTAATTACCTCCCAAGGGCCACACCTCCTACTACCATCACATTCAGGATTAGGCTTTTAACATATGAATTTTTTTGGGGGGGACACAAACATTCAGTTCATAACATGGGGTCAGGAACCCATTTTCTATAATAGGCAATAATATCTGACCTTAAAACATTAGCAGTGTAATGTGTTAATTAAATATGGAAGTAGCTATAGGAATTATAAGTGATAGCCTTAGAGGAATGAGAATCAGTGATGAGGAAAAGAATACTGGCACTGTAAGTCTTTCAGATGACTTTTAAAATTAGATCTAAATATATAACTTTGATAAAAATAAAAATTTAAATTTAAATTTATAATAAAGAAACACTAAAAGGAACACAATCAAAATATGTTTTCTTTCAGTTTAAACTATTGCTCATTTCAGTTCAGAATTATTCACAGAATCCTTTTTTCCCCCTAGTTTCTCATTTTGAAATAGTAAAAAGTCTATTCAGTGCTGGTATTCCCCTCAGAAACAGGGTGGGAGATTCTTCCTGGCTTGTGATTAGAAGACATCTTTCAGACTTCAAGGTGATAGGCTTAGGGCAAAATCAATGACCTGGTAGATTGAAGGACAAGCTGGGACAATAGGAACAGAGATGGGGTCTGGAAATCCTGGAGAGTTGGGGGGTAGGGGATTTAAACATAAGGGACTTCTTCTACAGTTTCAATAAAGCTGCTATTCCAGAGTTAGACCAATTGTGGGGCAGCTACCTTCTAGGAGCAGGAAGGATCTCCCTGATTGTTCGAGGAAAGATTCCTTCACTGTTTTTGTTGACCATTTGATTCCAAAGCCCTGAAGTTCCCAGGCTTGGTTCTTGCAAGCAGCTGTCTACCACGTAAGTAAAGAAATGTGCCCTCTCAGGAAGCTGGTCCTTTATAACCACTGCCACTGCAGAAGCTTGCTTTTTGGTATTATTGCCCACATCTGAGAATTTCCAGGTCAGATTTCTCTAGGCCACTCCCTGCTGCATCAATTAAGATCATTTCAGGCTCAGGAAATGACTTTTCCAGAGCCACTGCCACAGTGCCTCTGGAGGCTTCTGCCCATGTCATCCAACCACCCAAAACTCTGACCTCAAATCTGCTGACATTGGTGGGAAACAGTCTCCAACATCCTAAACCCTTCCCTGTCTCCTGCCTGGGTCTCTCCAAGTTATAAAGTTGTCAGTAAGGCCCAAGATTTCTTCCACTTGCTTCTCACAAAGTCACAAAACTCCCTTACAGATTATATTCTACCTTGGGGTGTCCTTGGTTTCGACCTCCCTTGAATCCAGTGTGAATTCCTCAGGATATCTGACATTTGAATAGCTCTATTTCCCAGCCGTGAGTGCTGATGAACTTTCCTTCATGAGTTTTTAGATTTTCTAGGTCTTTTCCACAGAGGGATATCTAAAACTTAATGGTAGCATAAATTGGCAGAGTAAGTATCAATTAGGATTAGGTTTTGTTGCATGTTAAAGAAACTCAAAACAAGATTACCTAAATGAGATAAAAATTTACTGCTCTGTCACATGACATCAGGAGCTAGGCATCCAGAACTGATTTGATGGCAACTTGCATACCATTGCTCTACCATCCCTAGGACTTGGTGCTTGTACTCATGATCCAAAATGGCTGCTAGGACTCCACCTATCACATCTGTGTTCCAGAGAGGAGAATGGAGAAAAAAGCAAGGAACTGTGCACACATTTCCTTTAAAGGACACTTTCTAAGATCACAATAAATTCTGCTTATGTCTCATTGGTTGGAGTTTAGTAATGTGGCTTCATTGAGCTGTAAGGGAAGTTGGGAACATTGGAGCCACTAAAATTTCTTAGAGATGAAATGAAAAACAGTGGTTCTAAGGAAGATAAATGTATTCTGTAAAAAGTTTTGTTGCTGCTGTTGTTTTTAAGGCAAAAGAAAAGAAAAAAACACCTATTCTCTGTCTCTCTGATCTGTCTGACATCTATTTATATATATATATATATATATATATATATATACACACACACACACATAAAACATAATTCTATTAGACCCAGTTTTCAGTATTGGAATAATTTCTTACAATTTAATACCTCTCAGTCCTGAACAAAGACTCTAGCACAAAGGAGAAGCCTAGTAAATTTATATTAAGTAGATATTTGGATAAGTGGATCTAGCTAGCTAGCTAGCTATCTAGATATAAATAGTATGTCTGTTGACATCATGGCTTTAATAAAACATACTGCCATGTACTAGTTATCAAGTGTTTATGAAGCTTCTATTATATGTAATATTGTAACGGATAGTTACAAAATAAAAAAAATAGAATATATGGATTATGCAATCCAAGATCTTAAAATCAGGTCATCTGTGGATTACTTTAAAGCCAACATCAGGTGGCAAATATTACCACCACTCTGTCCTCCTACCATCATCTCTGAGATGAGCACCAGCAGTCAGCCATGAATCCACATCATATATGGATTATAACAAATATATAATTCAATGGAAATAGAGAAGTTACCTGAAAATGTAAAGTCTGTTAACTAACCTCTGTCTATTTTTGAATTCTGATCAAATTTAACCCCATATCTGTAATGACCTCTTTGTGCTGTACCCAGTTGTAGGGTGATTGTGACCTTTGATTATATATTTAGCATCACGAGACGCTTACAATGGTTCCCAAAAATAAAGTTTCACAGCACAGGTTAATTTTATCCCTAAAAACTATTCTCCTTCCCTTGACTTATACTTCTTTGCCCTCTCACCATATTATCTAGCTCTTCTCTGATCCCAATTACCTCCCACAGGGCTTAGGGCTTGACCTTCTCATGTGAATACCACCACCCCAACTCAGTGATGAACCTTACAGATTCACAGTCTCCTTTCTGCCAACTTAAAACAGCTAGGAGACAAAATTAGGAACTGAAACATCAGAACGAGCTAGAAATGGAGCCTGAGTCATCCCCATTTTCACATGTGGCCCCATGAGCAGCACCCTCATCTGACCCACATGACAACCGAAGTGCAACATGTGGACCAACCACACTCTGGAAATGGTTGCTGCCACTCCTGCAGCCCCGTACTTTGATTGCATTGTGGTTGCTCTAAAAGCCCCAATGCAGAGGGCTGTGGATTCTTCTCTTTACTATGTGGTTTGAAGCCGGGCAGAGGGGAGGAGACTTTGGAAAGAAAAATTGCCCAGTGCACCGAGACAGCTGTATAATTAGGCAAGCAGGCCAGTGCTTACAGTGACTGTCATTTGGCAATTGTTCACACTCCAGATTCCATAGCCAGGTGCTTCAGACAATGAGGTGATGATAACGCCTTCATGTGACCTCAGCCCAAAGAGCATTCAAGCTCAATTAGGCCAGGCAGAAACGCTATTGGAGTAAAATGAGGACTACTTTATTTTCTTGGTGTTCATTGGTCTATTTGCCATAAAATTAAATGTGCTTTGTTAGGAAATTTTAAACATTACTAGAAACATATTAAACAAAAGGAGAGCTCTGTGATTTGTGATTCCATTTGTGAAGAGGAATTTAATGCTTACTGATAGAAGGTTGGACTGGAGGGATGTAATCTGTCCACAAAGCAATCTCCTGGCTTCCATTTATCCAAAAAAGAAGAATATCCCCTGATTTTAAAAAGATGAAATGATATAGCTCTGGTTAGTTTGTTAAATTGTTAAATACTATCAAGAAAAGTTTCTTTTCCCCAATCAATGCTTGTTTTCTTTTCCAGCTGTACACAGAAGTGATAGAAAAAAGCTAAAGAGCCTTGTGAGGCCTCCTTAATTAAGCCTTTGCTTCTACCTAGTTCTTCCCTTTCATTCTTCTGACACTGTACGTTTCGTCTTGGACAATGATCTCCTAGGACACTCGGTGTACACAGAAGTTTAAGTTCAATTAAGTCATGTCTGCACCCCAGTTCCTTTTTTTGCCCTAAACCATATTGCTTCTTGGACTTATTTTCAACTTGTTTCCTTGAGTGGAATTTGTTTGGCCTACCAGTAGATGCCATGGCTACTTTTCTCCTGTCGTGCCTTCTTTTACTTCCTCATCCCCCATCATGCAGTCAGGCTCTGGACTTCATTGGATACTTTATAGCAATGTCACACTGTCACAATACCTGAAAGTAAAATGCATGGTAATTACTTTGGATTTTAGTCTGCAAATGACTCCTATTTTGAGAATACACCCAGCTCATCCTCTTCTTTAAAAACTGTCGCTTCTCCGTTCTCAGTGGTAAGCTCACAGCAGCCTTTGTTTTCACTATGTGAAGTTTTGTCCCCCATGCCTGATGGGCATAGGATCCAGGCTGTCAATCAGATTCTGTCTACAGGGAATTTGGAAGGGAACTGAAGATGCTCAAAGATCTGAGACGATGTCTGGACTGGCTTATGTGAATTTGAGAGCTATGTGGCAGCCATGCACATGAAGAGATAGGAGTAGCCTTTCTACTGAGAAAGAAACGACAACGTGTGGGTATGAAGTAGTATACAAGAGACACGTGGCCTCAGGAAAGCCAGGAAGACCGAGAGGACAACTTACTTGGCTCTTGACTGCGTTCCAGTTCCTCCTTCCAGCCCTTCAGGGCCAACCTCTCTGCTTGCCCCGACAACGTGTGGGTATGAAGTAGTATACAAGAGACACGTGGCCTCAGGAAAGCCAGGAAGACCGAGAGGACAACTTACTCGGCTCTTGACTGCGTTCCAGTTCCTCCTTCCAGCCCTTCAGGGCCAACCTCTCTGCTTGCCCTTATGTTCTAGGAGAGTCCTCTCTGATAGAATAATAATTTCTAAGGGTTTATTAATTCTACTTAAGTTAATTTGAATGGAATACTGTTGTTTCCTGTGACAGGAAGGTGAAAGTTTTATTATTCCAAAATTTCCAAAGAGGAAATTTTCTTTGTTTTGTGAAATATCTCGATGAACCGCTTAGATATAAGGTGAGATCTGAGGACACAGCAGGTGTTAAGGCAACAAAGCAGAATGCTGAATTCCTCTGCATAAACAGGGTGGGTTTTTTCCTTCTGAAAGAGAGGGGATAATGAGAAAAAAACAAGCAGAGGAAAGAATAAAAACAGCTAATAAATGGCTTGAGGCTGAAAGACTTCACAGGGTACTTTCAAACTTCCCTGGAGGTGGAGTCGTTAGGCCATTTTAAGGATGGTGATGTCTAATGTTAGATTTGAAATTCTTTGCTGCTGAAATGAAAACGCTCCATTTGTCTACACCCCACCATCCTATTCTCTGCACCTATGCATGCTCTGTTTGCATATGAAGTTTTGTAGATAATGAGCAATGCGTTGAGTTTCTTCCCTGTTTATTATGGTACAGAACTATAATAGTGTATGAGAGATCTGGGGCCCAGACGGAGAGGAGAGCATGACCTCTTGGTCTGACCTTTTAATTTCTACATAGTGTGAAATAAGTATTAAAGACATCTTTTCAGAACTTAAGGTACTGAGTGATTCAGAACACACTACCCCAAAATATGGCACCTTGGCATTTGAGAAAACCACAGAAGCAGGAATTCTTCTGTGACCTTCTCCTAAAGTAAATCACAAGACCCTCACGTGAAAGGTGGCTGAAGGAAATAGATGTCCTTATTTCTGAAGACCCAGAGACACAGAGAAGAATCTGAACCAACAGGCCTTGCTAGGTCCCCCCAGTTCACTACCATTATATATGCTATTAGATCATACCACTTTTGTCTAATCATATTTCACAACTCCCACTTCATCGAACTTAGCATAAAAATACACAGGCTTCCCTGATTCTTTGGGTCTTTGCTTCCTTCTGAAGGCTCCTATGTCAAATAAAACTTACATTAAATAAATTTGTGTGCTTTTTCTCTTGTTAATTTGTCTTTTGTTATAGGGGCCTCAGCCATGAGCCTAGGATGAGAAGAAAAGGTATTTCTTCTACCTACAGGGCCAAAAGTCCCACTTAACCTTGCATTACATGTGCAACCCTGAGAGCCTTGACTCAGACATAGCCCCTTCTCTGCTCGTAAATTCATTTGATTTGAAACTTATCAAGCATTTCTGTATTTGATTCAAGACCTTGTGGATATGTAAAGCTAAGTTAAATCTAAGAGCAAAACTCTAAACACATTACTCGCAAAGGCTTTTGAGGTCTGCAGGTAAAAGATGCTGGAGAAGTAAACAAGATAAGTACCACAGTTAAAACAAATTGCTTAATGGCTCCATGAATTTGCACAAAGATATATTAGAATTGAGATTTCATCTTTTAAAAAAGATGGTTTTTGCTTTCCAAAAGGATTCATACTAGCATTTCTTTAAATAATAAACTTATCTAATGCACTTAAAATATGATTTAGTTTTGAAAAATTGATTTACATGTAACTTTTCAGGACTCCATCTATAGACTAAAAAGAGGTATGTCTGTTATGCAAAGTACTGTACTTAAGTACCTTAAGGAATAATTCCATTCCATTATTTCTTAGCCTATCTAGTGGGTATTTGTGTTTGCTTTATAGCTTTTTCCCCACTTTGATTTACATTTACGAGACAATCGAAGAAAGATGATGTGAGATGGTTTTTATTTTTATGAGCAAAAGGAACCACACCAACCACAAGTAGCAGAATACTGCCACGACTGAATTATGCCTGGCTTTCCAGCAGAGTGAAAATTAAAAGGGCATTTTGTCCCTACTTTCACTTCTTATGGTGAAGTCATGCCCTAAGGATGTCTATCGGACAGCTCAATTATAAAAATGAAGTTGTGGTTGCACCTACAGTTGCTTATATTACCAACATAATTGGAAACCAATTTAAATATACTAAACTTTGGTTAAGCTTTTGAGGGTTTATTTGTGGTTATGGGCTGGCAAGCAATATGACCCTAATTAGTCAGCCAAAATAATAAAGAATGGCCAAATTTATCTCTTTCTTGACTCCATGAGAATATATCACCATGAGAATGTTGAGTTGGAATTTCCTGAAATCGTGGTGGGGCTCAAGGCCATCTCATATTATTTCCAGTTACCTAAAGTTATGCACAAACATATTTAATCAATTCAGTAAACACAACCCCATCACTATTATTGCCCCATCTTGTCTATACACACACACACACACACACACACGCACACACCACCTCTATTTCTCAGAGAGTACAAATGGACAGTACATGAGCCAAATTTAGCCCACGTATGAGCTTTATTTGGTTTGCATGGTAGAGATCTCATTGTTCTAAAAGCCTTTCCCTTAACATTTAAAAATTAGGAGACGTCACATGAAAATTTACATGTCTAGCTCCTCTTGAAAAAAAATATCTAGCAACACTGGGCTGGAATTCTACAAGACAAATGTCAGCTGGAGCTGAGATGCAAAGTCCTCTTGGTTGGTATATAAGCTCTCTCAGCTTTGCCACAGTCCCCACCATGCTCCATTATCTTTCACTCAGCCCACATCACACTTTACCTTCCTAGCAGGCATTCAGATTTGCAGTTTCTATCCTCCAATGTTTCCCTCCTCTGTGCCTTCTGAAAGCACCTTCTCTTGAAAGCACTAAAAGCTAAAGTGCTTCAATCAGAGAACTTCAGGAAATCTGAGCCCAATTTTTACTTTCTATGCTTCTGAAAACTCAAAAAGTATCCCTACATAAAACTGTACGCCTTAAAACACAGATGTGTGGCACTTTAACAATACGTATTCTAATTACAAACATATTTAGGCATTTTTTCCTTCAACATAGGTTTTCATCTATCTAATTGATTTTAATATAACTGAATAAAGAAATCACATAATTGTTTGAAATTAGTCCCTTTGAGAACTAACATTAGGATAGAAAAAAAATTACACATATAGTTTAGTATCTAGTTTGAAGATTGTTACATTTTTGTGTGTGTGTAACAAAAGGTAAAAGAGAAAGTCTGTATTAATACTAGTGCTAGCTATGTCAGTAAAATGAAGGCTACTATTTTTAGGAAAAATTCAATGCTGGATACAGTCAGTGATGTTAAGAGCTGTAGCTGTTTACTGACAGCTATAAAACACCTTTACCAATAAAATTCCTTGACCAAAAATAATAATAGCTTTGTCTTTGTGCATACGTAATTCCCAATCTCTTCTTTTCCCAATGAAACAATTGTTCTATGAAGAATACTTTCTGCAGAGTTCCTCTATTGCTCCTTGGCAAAACAAACTGTATTGGAGGATATAGTTCGTATAACAAAAATGTTATTTTTACTCCAATTAAGGGTTGTAATATTTTATATTAAGGTTCTGCTAGTATATTCAAAGTATGCCTCATCGAGAAAATTTTATTTTTACATAACTCTTTAGGTTATGTTCTTAGTAAAGTACAACTGAATAGATTAGTACTATCTGAGGAACTCCAAGTGCCCTGGAAACCATCTCCTTTTTTTCTCACCAGACACATGATGAAATGCACCATTATTCTCTTATTTCAAATGAGAGAATGGAGATTCTAAGTAATTTGATGAGCTCATACGGCAAATTAATGAGGAAAACAGGTTCTCTAGATGAAGGTTAATAGTGTGTCCAGTTTTTTATTTTGATATCCTCCAGATCTAAAACTCTTTGTAAACCACTTTAAAATAAATTTTTCTGTATAGACAATGGGAAACATGCTGCAGTTGGTGGTCCCATAGACAAGTGGGAAAAACCCACATGCTTTGAAGGCAGGTTGGCTTAGAATGGAATCCTAGCTGTGTGAATTTCATCTATATAAGTTTCAGTATTCTTGGCTTTAAAAAGGTGGGATGATCCCTTCTCATTAATTGTGGCAAGACTTAAATAAGATAATAAACTTGTTTAATATCTTTGCTGTAGTACAGTAACCTTACCCTGAGACAACCAAATAGTCATTACCCACTACTAACTCAGTCATTCTCAAACTTGAGCATGTATCAGAATCACCTGGAAAGCTTACTAAAGTGCACATTACTAGGTCCCATCTCCAAAGTTTCTGATCAGTAGATCTAGGATGAGCCCTGAGAATCTGAATTTCTACTAGTTCCCAGGTAATGCTGATACATCCAGAACACACACTTTGAGAATTACTGCCTTAACTAATATTTTTACTAAATCACTAAGTAGAGCACCTGGCAGAGTACTTCCTCAAAAAAGTCAGCATCGTTTCGCTATTTATTATAATCCTATAGGCAAATACAAAATTACTTCAAAAAATGCTGATAAATGTAAGGATAAATTAGCAATATCAGATGTATTTTAATACCTATTTTATTCAGTAAACCATAGCTCTGGCAGAATAACAAATTATTACCTGCCCAAAGTAATACATTGACTTCACCATTATTTTCTTTTTTTATTTCTATATGTAATTCTGTGATTTCCCAATTCTGATGATTGAATGGAACCCATAAAAAGTAGGTTCACCAATTTACTAAATATGATGCCTTGAAATAGATGATACTTGATTGATTTTACAATATATGAGTGCCTGAGTCACTCTGACGTTCAGAAATGATATTTTCCTTTCCTTGATCAAACCAGAAAACCATT